>NW_020955653.1:204703-236236 GCF_003031625.1 Empidonax traillii
AGATGGAGCTCGCTAGCCCTGTAAGGCAATCCATCTACGTCCTGAGGACCTCGCTGCCACCGTCCAAGCGTGCTTGGCCCCGGCAGATGAACCTCAGGATTAAAGGGTGGGCTCAGTTCCGCGCACACTGTGTCTCACCTAAAAAATCCAATGCGCAGGCTGGAAGGTGTAAAGACCTTCCCCGGTTCTTCGTTCGCGAAGAGACTGGCCATTACATTTGTAATGATTAATAATGTATTAACTCTTTAATAAACCTTCCATGAACAGAATAGAAAGACCTAGGCAAGTTTAAAATTTTGACATTACTGGCTGTAGTACTTGTGTCAGAGGCTTGTTACATATTTCCCACATTCCCCAAAGATGAAAATAAATTGTGATTCATAGAATTTTAAAAATATGTCATGCGCTGCAGTTATAGAGTAATTTTAGGTCAGAAAACAGTGTGTGTCAGTGTAGATGATGGACAGATTTTCTTGCACACATCCCAGTATTCATAACCCTGTTTCAGAGTAATGAATAAGTAATTCAGAGTTAACACTGACTAGTGCAACAGATACCTGTAGCATGCAGAAGTTACTAAACCACAAATATATGCCTTAGCAAACTTAAAAAAAGAATCAAGCCAAAAAAATTAGTGAAATACCATTGGAAGCAGGAATTTTTAAAAGGTTCAGAGAAAGAAAGCGAGCATCATTCTCTGTGCCTCTGTCCAGTGCCTCTGGCAGTTCACCATCCCACCAACACATCACATAAGCTCTCAAAGTATCTGTAAAATTAGTCCTGTAGGGAACTTGAAGCAGGTAAAAAAAAATAAAAAAGGCGAGGAAGCTGGAGTGAGATGACCACTCTGTAGGATCTTACTTCATTACCCTGAGCCTTTCTTATGAAAAACAGATGAAGATCTGGAAAATAAGTAACTCACAGTCTTGAATATCACTGCTATTCCTGCTAACTCCTTCAATGGCCTTTGCAGTATGTGAAACACCAGAATTCCATTTGAAAGACAAATAAAGGTAAGAAGAGACAAGGGATTATATGCCCATCTGTTTACCTCTTTAATTTTTTTAAGAAAGTGCTTATTATCATTTTTCTAGGGTTTATGTGCTTTTTAAGGGACACAAGATGGTGGTGTGGTATATTATTTCAAAAAGAGCAAACGTTGTCAGAAATTGACTTGTCAGGGAAAGCTGTACACGGTCCTCCTGGGAACTTCTGATTTCCTTCACTAAGTTTTTTTGCCCCGCTTTTCAAGCAGAAGAAACAACATGGCACCTGCAATTCCACCAGAATTAACAAAACAGAAATGTCCAAAGCAGTTGACATTTTGGCTCTTTCTTTCAGTTTACAGAGTATATAACTTTACAATGAGAAATTAATCATTTTAAAAGATATTACTTATCCTGGCAGGAAAATGGAGAGCTATTGAATAGCAATGGCAAACATTTCCAAGAAGATGATCGCTTTTATACTAGTGTCTGAAGTGATTTGAAAAATATATGTACTATTTCTGTTAATGTAACCTTGGAGCAAAGACAAGAACAAGAAGAGCAGCCTCCACTTCAGACCTTGCAGTATGCCAAAAGAGTTTAAAAGAACATCGCAGTAAATTATGCAGCTGAAATGTGGGAGATAGAGCTAAGAAAAGTTTCAGTTTCTCTAATTTGCCCCAAATAATATTTTCCCCCAAAGCTGATTAGGCTCTTAGGAAACACCTGCAAATACAGACCTAATTAAAAGCCTGACTTGCCTACAAAGCAGCTGATTACCTTGCAGAAAATATTCTTTCTATAAATCTATGTCCTTGCTGCATTTCTCTATTCTCTGAAATTCTTCTCATTTTGCTTCTTCTGTGGACACCTCCCTGAAAACAATTGTAAAGTGGATGCTGAAAACTGGCTCAGCCTCAGAAATTATAAACTTCTGGCTGCTTTTTATTTGCACAGCACACTGAAATTCAGAACAAACCATTTGTACTGAAAGCAGACAAAACTAACCTGAAATATGAAATAGTCTCCCAAGCTACTGAATTTTTTAAGAAAATTTAAGAAAACCTGGTCTTATACTTAGTTACAGTGGTGGAGATTTCGTCTCTTGCAAAAGACTCTGTATTTATGCCTCTTGGTTTTGGAAATAGGCAGGAGCATTCCAGTTCTTGTCAGAGCTGGTCTTACCACCATTGCATTTGCAATCCATATTATTATCCATACATCCAAATTATCCAAATCCGTATTATCCAAATATACTTCATATTCTTTTCAAGAGCCACCTTTTAGCCGTGAGGACTCATCGCCTGCCATTCCCCATCAGTAACAACCAGAGATCTGCTCACAGACCTGCCCGCACCCGTTGCTGTGGGCTCTGCTGCCATCAAGTGGAAACCAGCACAAACACTAAGGACCTCACCTCATAAACTCGGGGGTGCTTGTGTATTAATGCCTCGGGTGTCGCCCTGAGCCCAAGGGCATGGGCAGCCCGCGGCAGAGTGTGGCCAGCAGCTGTCCTTAGTTGCAGATGGCAAAGCTGGCTCCTCCAAAATGTTGTACTGAGGACTGTGCCATAGGGCAACCAGTGAGTAGTCATTCAAGTCTGTTCTTTGTGAGAAAGGAACATCACTCACCCTCATCAAAGCGCTCAAGTCAGCAGAGTAATTTTTAATACACATACATATACCTAAATCCATGTATAGATTGAGATGTCCTCCCTCAGAGTGTCAGGCAGCAGTGTGGCAAGGGCAGCAGAGATGGGGCCTGAGGGTGACGGTGACAGCAAGGGCAGTGCCCTTCCCGACATCGTCATCATGGAATCATAGAATCACAGAATGACTGGAAGGGACCTTAAAGACCATCTTGTCCCAACTCTGCTGCCATGAACAGGGACACCTTCCACTAGACCACACTGCTCACAGCCCCATCCAACCTGGCCTTGAACACTTCCAGGGACTGGGCATCCACAACTTCTCATGTCTCATAGCACAAAGCCAGAAAAGCACAGAAGGTAAAGGGACAGGGACCAGAGTCAACCACAGCCCAAGGGTGACCAGACCACCCTATGGTGATGGGCACGTCTCGGAGGTCTGCCCACCAGAGCAGCAACCTGAGCAAAGAGCACAAGTATAGGCTGGTCCGAGTGATGCCTTCCCATCATTTGTGCTGAAGCTGAACTGCTTTGCAGCAAATGATGCACAAGCATTCAGACCAGCACAATGATGTGCTCCTCTTTGCTTCCTCTCCCTCTGGGCACACATATGTCTCGTACATCATCTTTTTGGTGCAGAGAGTGACTTCTCTGTTTGTACAATTTATAGCACATGGAGGCTTATCTGCCTGCTTTCTGCATGCTGCAACATTTAGAGTTACCTTCAAGCCACAGATGTGAGTAAGAAAATATGCTAAGAAAGAAAATAGCACAATAATTTCTGCCTTGTAGAGTTTTTGGGCTAGTATGCATTGCATATAGACACTACTGAGGATGAGATGTATTTTTAAAAACAGAAAATGGTGTAGAAATCTTTTCTAGACGTCATTCAACGAGTGATGAGTGCAAGGAAAGCAGCGAACAGCAGGCATTTAACTCCTCATACAGGAGCAACACCATTTCCCTTTTGGTACCACAAGGGTGACCAGCTCTCCAGCACAAATCACACCACCTGCCACAGTGACCATCCAAGCACCCTAAAATGTTAAAACGCTGTTCAGCTGTTATCTCTCACAATGATAATTCCAGAGGACAGCCCATCTTTGACAGCAGGTTTCACCTGGGAGTCAAATACACCTTACTGAGCCAATTCGTAGAAACCACATCTGCAGATCAAACTAAAATTCCAGAAGTTCAGGGTTAATGTTGCCCACCCAGTGAGAGGTAGTTTGTTTTCATGTTAGCATAGACAATTGATAAGGCAAACCTCAACCCTTTCAGGAATGAGTCTGTGTCTCAGCTTTTCTGGTTCATGTTTATGCAGGATTCAATCATCAAGGATTCAGTTCATCATGCAGATATATTTTAGCAAAATATTCATCCATGCCAATATTGATTTGGTGGGTGGCAGTAGTGCTGTGATCCTTTGACATATTTAATGCTGGATTTGTAGCAAATGAGATAACTTCTGTATGCTTCCATAAAGTTTGAATAAGACACAAAACATTCAAAAATTTCTGGGTTTTATCCTACACTACTGTATCATGTAAGTCTTTTATAAACTGATCATGTTCCATCCTAAATATACTCTTCTATTCCCTTTACTCTCCATAAATTTGCTTCTCAGATGGTTAAAAGTTTTCTTAGCTAAGTTTTATTACCTGAGGTGGTTTGGGATTTTTTGCCAATTTGGCCTTTCAGTTTAAATCATCTTCACTCAGTGAGTATTTTCTCCTTTCCCTGACATGTCTGTCCTGATACATTTATATGGAGCAGCTATATTACTTGCTAACCTTTGCCTTGGAAGGTTAAATAAACCAAGTCTTGCCAGATCTTTCTGCATTGGTAATATTAAATCAGTTTGTACTTGCCTTCCATTACATAAATGTGTGTGACCAAATAAAAGAATGGTAATCGAAAATAAGGACCAAAAATACTGGGGAAAGGGGTAGGCCATTCAGAGCCCTGCAAATAGGGATGGGAACATAGCATATGTCTCTGTTCCACCAAGACAACTGTACTGAAAAATCACAGCAGGAATTTGGTCTGAATGGAAATATAACAACATTTCTATTCAAATGTTGTACAAAACAATCTGAGACAGTTTTAAGTGGAAAACTCTTATCCAATCCTAAATGAAGGATTTAGTTTGGTTCCCTTTTTGTTTGTTTGGTCTTTTTGTAAGCCTTGCATTCCACTTTCTTGTTTAGAAGAAAACTTTGTAGGTTTCAGATAGGTAATACCAAATACAAAATATTTCATTCTGAAAATGTCAAAATGAAATGTTTTGACATTTTTGCTATTTATCCTCCTCTTTTGCATTCTTAAATATTTATCAGATTAGAAATGACCTCACAGTTTGCTTACATGAGATGTCCATTTTTGGCAAAGATACCAATCCTCAGAACAGAAAATGGTCCATATCTACCTACTAGATCTGCCTCATCTTACTCTTGATCCTGGGAAAAACAGTTTATAGTGGTATCAGCAAAAAGGCAAGTAAAATGGAAAGGGTGAAGAGATTTCAGTCGTTATCTGCTTCTCCCAATAGAAAAGCTAAGAAATATCTAATGTAGTAGCAGATGGCAGGTTAAAAAAGAAAATTATTTTCACCATAGAATTCTTTTGTACAGAGTATTATGAAGACTAAGAAGTTTACATGGACTAGAGGGATAAATTTATGGAAAAGAAACCTTAGAGAATGACTAAAAGCAGAGACATCACCTCTGACTCAGGAAGCCGCCAAGCTGCAAACTCGAGGGCTACAATAACGTTTTGGCAAATGATTGTTGCGTGCTTTCTCTACTCCCTGTGGATGTACCTCTGGACGTTTTCTGAGGAAGGATACTGAGCCAGACAGACCCTTGATCTGACCCACTTACTGTTCTGGAGCGTGTCAGTGCAAATAACGCAAAGGAACAGAATTAATGAAAGAACCAAGCTCGGCCGCTCTGCCTGTTGAGCACAGCTGAGATTCAGTGGTACAAGCCCTATTAAAAATGTCCCATTTGATGTCTGCAATGCTCTTCAGAGTTCCTACTGAAAAGTGAGCAGCTATCCATCTGGGAGATTTTAACAACCCAGATATTATCTGTTTTATTTCCCTATTGGTAAGCTTATGATAGTCTGACCTATCAAACTGTTTCCTGTGCCGTACTAGTCTAATTTATTTCTTTTTTTCTTATGTAGAGATTCAGATCTGTTGAAAACAGCAGTGTCAATAAATAAGCAGAAGGCAACCTGCTAAGGTCTTTTGCCCAGAAAAGGAGAGGGGAAAAATCAACATGATTTAATTCAGACATTTACTCAATAGCTTTCAGTCCATCACACACCAGTACTTTATAGTTCCCTTCATTTTGCATAAATATTTAGCACCGCAAAGGGTGAAAGCTGCTCCTCAAATCCACCTCTTCCCACTCAATGCTGATTTCATTGCATCTTTTAAAGAATGGGCTGGCAGCATTACTCTGCCTTCTCTTCTAAAATGAGCAGAGAGAAAATTAAACTGATTAAACCTTTTTTTTAAGCCTTAGTCCTTTGGTTGGGTTCTTAAGCATCATGGGGACAGCTGTTGATCTCACTTGAATGCAAAGCGTTGAAAAAGTACTTGAAAGTCGGCTCTGTGATTCATAAGCAGCAAGTGGAAATCGCTGCCAGTGAAGCTGAAGAGCCAGTGTGTTGAACACTGAAAGAAGAGTCACGCTACAGAGAGGAAATCCCTGATTTTGTGATACCTATATCAGCTTTTTCATTAATTATTATTCAAAAAAGTAATTGTTTTTGCCACTTTTAGAAGCATAGGAAGTGTCTTCTCAAAGAAAAAGATGACACACTAAGTTTACAAATGAAATTAGTTCTCAAAGCCTTGACTCTTGGATTACTTGCTAGAAGTTTGTACAGGATTACAAAAAAAAATACAGCTGGTATATTCTGATTCCCAGCTGCATAAAAAAATGCAAATATTCAATATTGTCAGAACAGTATTTTGCCTGTCAACAGCTCCTGATTTCATTACTGGAATGTTGTCATTCTGTAATTGGGAGTTTATTGTCCATGATGGTGAAGGGGGTTACAGAGTTCACACAAGATTACATGAATCACACACCAAAAATCAGGGTAAGGTTGCAAAAGAAACATTATGTGATGACTCACTGCTTAAGGACTATGTTAATTAAATATTAATCAGGGCCTGAAGTGTCATATTGAGAGCTCACTTCAATTTGTTGCCCCAATTACAGCTACAAACACTTGAAAATGTGCCCAGTGAGACACAAAACACGCTGTTGAAGTATTTGGGCACAGCTCTTCAACTAGTGCATGCTACTGCATGAAGGGAGGGAAAATGAGGAAGAAAAATCGGGTGGAGAAAAACAGTAAGGAATGACATGGAGTCAAAAGCACTTGTGCCATGGAAAAACGCTACTGATAGAGGAATAGTTAGAGGCCCATACCTGTGGAGAAAGAGAGGCCACCAGTAGTAGGGAAGGTGCCCAGGAGGTGCCAGCCAAGAGAAATGGTGGGCTCAGGATGAGGGAAGCCCACCACTGCCCTGCACTGCAGTAGTCTACGCTTACCTCCACCCTAGTGCTCCCATGCAGTGCCAGGCACTTAGACCTGACATCCCTCAGTACAATCCCAGTAAGGCTGGGATCTGCTTTCAGCCTAAAGAGGAGTTCTAAAATACGTCAGGTGTTGGAGCTGCAACTTGGAAGCTGATCCTGGTGGTTTATTCTGAAGTGGAGGGTTGTACTGATGCAGGAGTGGCTGCTACATGGGTGTTCAGAAAGTCTCACCTGGGTCCTTTATTTCCCAGGGGAAGGTCCCTTGTTTCACCTCTGTGTCTCAATTCTCATTCTGTAGAATGATCTTCCCTCCACCCTAAAGAACTGTTCAACAGTAAATACATGCCTGGATGTTCTGGTAATAAAAAAAATGCATGAAAAATCACAAAAGTAAATTATTATCTTTTTCTTTTCAGAGCAGGTTTTAGGGTTTTAAAGCAATATAGAAGAGAGGTCATTCACTGAATGAGGGAAAAGCTTATGATAAAAGACATGCCATAGATAAAGTATTGGATAATGCATGTGATAATTAAAAACTATGTAATAATGCAGCTGGACAAGAAGTCTGACATAGGATTTTGCAGTGATTCATTTTTTAATGTTAGCCTTACAATTTTAATAACATTCATTCACTTCTGACTGGGTAGCACACATCAGAGACATCTCAGATCACCACGTGACGCAGCATTCACTCCTTAATTAATCTAAATTCTGCAGTAGGCCTTTGTATATAGTAAGATGCAGTTTTTTGAAAGAATCAATTTTTTAAGGTACTATCAAATGCTTCAGAGATTAGAATCTCAGTAAGCACATCAGGAATTTAGATTACTAGTTGCTTCATTGTAGCTTTGTGCACTAGGTAGCTCAAAAGTACAACAGGGTTGATGAATGTAAGTTTTTCTCACATGTATACATACATATACAAATTGACACACACACACAACATCATGCACTTGTACACACATGCACACCCCTACCCCTCCCATTACAACTTTCCCTTTGCCTGAGTCTCTCTCACTGAGGGTATTTTAGAGTTTCAAAAGACCATCAGTTGTGTTCACCTGCGCTGTGTTTCTCTTTTAAAATGTTTTTCAATGTTTGCCATTTCCCCCTGGTTTGGTGGCCTCTGCAAATTTGTCAAGAGGGCACACTCTGTCTCCTCCTCCAGAGTGCTGGTAAAGATGCTAAATGGGGCAGGTCCCAGGACAAGCCCAAAGAGCATCCCACTTGTTAATGCCCTCTATGGTAGAGTGTGACCCATTAAATGTGATGCTTTAAGCCCAATCATGCCACCAGTTTTTACTCATTTTGTTTTACCCTCATGTGGCTCATAGTGCCCTAACTTGTTTTATCCGCTTTCCTGTACACAGCCCTATGTAACTAATACCAAAAATCTTGTGTTAACAAAGGTCAATGTAAGTGTATGCAGGAATTTGTGCTCTCCTAGGAGACAAAGTAAATCACATCCTAGGAAATGTCCTTACAATAACACTAAGCAGTCTTATTAATATGATGATTATGAAAATGCTGCAAGACAGACAAAAATCCGGGTTCACATCATGCAGGAACACAACATGACGACAGTCATTAGCAGAGATGTTGAAAGAAAAGAAAATGACTTAGAAAAAAGGCAGTGAATGCTAATTCTCTACTGCCCATAATTATTTCAGGGAAACTGGACTCTTTCCAAAGCTAGGTACTTTGTGCATTGCTGTGCAACAATGAAAGAGCCATTTGGGGTCAGCAGTAACTGTTAAATGAATGGACAGCAAAGGAGTGCCTCATTACTCAGCTTGACTGAAGACAGAAGATGATCACTTTTATATTCTGTCCCTGAAGCTGACCACAACTAAGGCAAGCCAAAATGATGATGGTTAATGGGATTCCACTGAGATTCAAATGTTGTGTAGAATCCCACAGCATGTGAAGTCAGAGCTAGTAACACATTTCTGTGGTCTAATTAAAAACAATAACGGAAATTTAATGAACACTGTGTTAGTGCAATGGGATAGATTTATATTAAAAGAATGGTCCTAACAAGAGAAGATGGAACATTTGTGAGAGATGAAAAAAATCCCAGCTGGCCAAAGGATCAAAAGGTCAAACATATTTCACCACTGTTTTTAGTTTCCTGGAGGAATTACAAACACAAGGATCTTTGGGAAACTTAAGCAAGAAAAATAGATTTAGCAGCACCTGAAACCATAGTGGGCAAAGGTATTTCAATGGCATTCACTGTAGCCTGAAAAGAGAAATTGCTCACTTCTCTGGGTGAAATGTATTAACCTCTAACAGGCAGTGAGTCAATAAAAATGATTTAAGACTTCTTTGTGGCCTGAAATTCCGTGAATCTATGAACACCAGACGACACCTGTGCAAAGCCAACTGCTTATCATTCACACCATGATCTTCTTTGTTTCCTCAAGTATTAAAAGGACAATGTTCTTCTTCTCTATCTGTCTACTTGCACATCTTGAAAGAGTTTGTAATGATATACCAGAGACCCTGTGAGTTGTTGCTGCCCTCTGGATGACCTATTTGGAAGCTGTGAACTTTGAATTCATGTGCAGAACTGCAGCTATGCCGCTACCAGCACATGATAATAAGTGAGAATATGACTAGACCCTAGTACTTTCATTTTTACCAAATCCTTCATTCCAAACTATGGATTTCACATAAATCCTATGGCTCTCGCAGCTCTGTCAGGACAGTGACTGCAGAATGTGAGCCATGGTTTACTCCCATCCCAAGACATAGAAGAAAGCAAGGGCATCTTTGAATGAAGCAATTCCTTAGCCATAAAGGTTTGAGAAAAGATTTTCCACAAGGTAGAGAGGAAAATAAAAGGGCCTCTTTAGGAACATGTAGGAAAAGAAATGGTTTTCCAAAAGACAAGACAGATAGGAAGGGTGACAGGCAGAGAGAGAGAGGGGGTTATTTGGGAGTCCTCTCTTGATGCTCAAGCTTTGGTGTTGGGAAAAGCACCCTGTGCCTCTCCCTGACTGCAGCCATCAGCTGCCTGCCTGGAGGGTCAGGGGGGTTTACTGCCCCACGCTGAAGCCCGATCAGAGGAGTCTGCAACTTGTGCAATGCCCTGAGTTTTCCATTTGCACCTCTGCTGCTTTTCCCTCGCAACATTGCAGTCTGACAGTTACTTTTCTGTGCAGCTGTGCGCCTTCATACCTCAAGGGTGCTGGGGCAGAGCTTTGCACCTCTCTATCCAAAATGCTGACATCCTGCCAGCTTTGCACTCCTGGCTCTGGACCACAGCCATGGCAATTCCATTGGATTTCTCACGAGAAGCATTTGCTACCACTGTGTGAACCACCCATTTTGGCTTTCTCTCCCTCTTCACCATTTGTTTTGTGGCTTTTGGTATATAACATTAAGGTAGGGAATATGAGGTGTCTGGCAGCTGCCAATAGCAGGAAATAGCAGTGTTTCAGGCAGCCAGCCAGCACTGCCCAGTGATATATCTGCAAAAAAGGAGATCATTAGCATTGGGCAACATGCACACAACCAAACTATGCTCTGAGCAGTATGATTAGCACAAGGAAAAAGGGTGAGTAACAAAGAGGTGAAGCGCATAGAGGTGGAACCATATAGTTACTCTAGGAAGAATATCTCTGAGAGAACACCAAAGAGACCGTAGGAGAGGAAGGCTCTCTGAGAATGTCCACCACCACCACTACTTCACCTCTCAGCTAGCTGCCATGAAAAATTCCCTTTTCTATTTCCATTTCCATTTTCTTGTATTCCATTTCTCCTCTCTTTTTTATCCCTTTCCCAAATTCCTTTTCCCTTTCTCAAATTCATGGATTTTGTTGATCTTTCCTTGAAAAGGGCCATTTCCACCAAAGCTGATGTTCCTCAGATTTTTATATCATCGGTCATATCCAGACACACTCTCTGTGAAATATCCATGTGGATGTTGTTGGGTAGAACAGCTGGGTAATCTGTCACTTCAGTAATTTATTGTTGCTACCTAGGGTGCCTGGGGTTTCCAGTTTTAGGTTTGTAACGAAGTTATATATTAGGTTGTAATGAATTTCATATTAATTAATACCTAACAAGCCTAAAAGATCTTGCTGCTTCTTGTCTGTTCTTTCTGCATACAAAAACTCTCATCCACAAAATTCTGGACCTTTGTCTCTCAGCCAAACATTTCTTCTTTCGAGAAACTGTCCTCTCTGCCTCTCTTGTTTTCATCTGATAGCCTGGAAGAATTCCTTCTGGCTAGTTACCGTGTCAGGAATGCTACAGATCACCTCTGCAAACTGTTTTGTTACTCGTTTGTGGGAGGCAGCACACACCACTAGCCAAGGCAGTAAGTATACTGAGAGTCAAGACTGCTGGAGCCTGTTCCTATGCATGACTCCCTTGTCTGTGGTTCTTGGCAAGATACACCACCTTTGTGCCTTAGTTTCTTTATCTGTGGCAAGGAGAGCTTTGATATAAGGTTCTTACACTTTGTGTGCAAAGTGCTTTGACTCTAGAGATGAGAAGGGATTTAGAAAAGTGTGGGTGTTCTTTGTTAGATTGAGCTTGTTGACAATTAAATCTTTTTGAACAAATAGGTCCTCAAATTAGACCATTCTGAGATCAGCTTACTTCATTTTGCTAATCTAGGAACTTGGTGACAAAGGAGAAGGGGAGCTGCTGGAAAACACATGGAGAGATGCCTGGTCAGGTTTTTCTATTGTTCTTTTATACAATCACTGCAAATGAAAAATCCACGATTCCCAGCTAATTATTAATTAGAAGTGTGACCTATTTCACCTGTTTTACTGATATAGAAAGTAGAAATCCAGTTCCAACTGTTAGAATACTACAATGTCATCTTTATCTAGTACCTGTTTATCTACTAAACCTACTGTAACTGCAATGCCCTGGCATTATTTTACAGTGTTGTAGTTGGATGTCTTTGGTTGCTCATAATCTTTTTGTGAAAAAGCACTCTCCTGAAATCTCCCTTCTCAGTTTTTTCAAGATATGTCTTCTTGAGTGACTGCAGAAATTCTACTATTCCTTAAAATCATGATTTGCTGTTTTTTCACATATACGGATTTTTTTTTCCCCATTTCCAGTACTTTGAATCCAAAGATCATCTGTTTATTTATTGTGTGATAGCCTGAACTTCTTCTGTACTAATAATTTCCCATAACACAATGTCATAAGCAAGTTTTGTCAGCATGTTTCCACATTCAATCCTAAAATGATGTGAAAATAGTTAAGGCATCAGTCACTGGACTACTCCTTAAGGAACTCCACTCCTGAATTTCCTCTGCACAGTACATTCCCCTTTCAAAGGCACCTATTGCTGTCTCTCCTCTATCTAATTTCTTATTCACCTGAAATTTCTTCCACTAATTTGCATCTTCTCCAATTTCCCATATGGCTGGTAGGCCAGACAGATGACATCGATGGCATTTCTTTTGTCTAGAAAATGAGTTAGCAAAGAAGGATGTCAGGCTATTCAAATGCAATTCACACTCAGTAAACCCAAGCGGCAATTTATCTCATTCTCAATTTTTTCATTGTTTTTGGTTTCTTTTCCCATCAAAATATGTGTCAGGGCCCTGAGGGCACTCATAGTACTAAATTGCCCTGATCAGCCTTGCCTGAGGCCTCCACCCACCCCTGCCAGCTCCTTCACAACCACCAGCCCTGGTTGTTCCCTGACAGTGTGTTCTTAAACTTCTCATACCTTTGGGATCAGAATAACGGGCCTGTAGTTACATAAAGAACACTTCTAACCATCTCTAAATAACATCACTGCATTTTTATGCTTTCCCTGACTTGGGACCTGTGTGGAACCACTGTTATTAGACCGCTGTTATTAGAATACACCTTTGTGTATTCTCAGGTCTCTTTACAGAGAAATCTGTAATGGAGATGACAGTCTGTCCCTGATCTGAACTCATAAATCTCACTGATGTTCTTACGTGCACCTCAGTTCTGTGATTTTTACTTCTATATTCTTAATCACAGAGCTATCCTGGCTTCACCCATGTTCAGCATGATCATTTTTACAAAAAAGTGAAAAATAAAACAATTAATGCTTCATCAGAAAAAGTCTTCCTGTAAACCCTTCTTCAATCAGGTTTTTAGGTATATGCCAAACTTACAGGCCATTGGAAAGATTTGCACGTTTAAACACTTCACTCTATTGGAAACCTATACCCAGTTGCCAAGCTTGCTGTCACAAGATTAGTGGCATTCTGCACTTCAGCTCACATAATGTAGTCTTCAGGCATCTCAAGGAGCTGACACAGGTGTCAAGAGACACTTCCCAAGGCTAAATATTGGAGCTTGCATTTTAATACAGTACATTATTACCAGCAAATATTCTCATCTAGCAGCCATGCACCATATGGTTATCTAGTTTCAAGCAGATTGCTAACCCCAGACCACCTTAATTCAAATAAATCATGGCATTCTCTTAATGGATTGGAGACTGCATCTGCTATCCTGCACCTGTCACTACTGCAGCAACAGAATGATTTATGGTTCTAAACTTCAGCATGTTATGAATTGGCACACGGATAGGTGCACATGCCACCATCTGTTTGGGGACAGATGGAAGAGTAGCAGTGTCATAAACTTCAGACATTATTTCCTGATAATATCAAAGCTCTCTGAAGGACAGTTCTTTTGAGAAGCATACCTAGAAACTGGTTACTCACCAATATCTCCACGTTTCTTTGATAATGGGAACCGCACTAAACATCTGCTGGTTTAACTTGTCATAGATGACAAGGTTCATTTAAAAAATTTGTCCACACTGGAGAAGTGAGGATCAGCACACAGCTTTGGAGTACAAACATGAAAAGAACCTCTCTAACTGTTTGTTGTTTGCAATTCAATTTAAAGATGATTTTGAAGGATTTGAGTGTGTATTTGTCATGTAGACTTTAGAGAAAACAAACACTACTTTTTCAAGAACTAGTAATGAAAAATATTCATAACTTGGTGAATAAAAACCAACTGCAATCTTGTTTTTAAGTTGGTCTTCCTTAAAAATGGGATTAATTTCACTTAACCTCACCAATGCAATATAAACATGTGTGTCTCTTGTGGCCCTATGGACAATGAAGGACAGTTTCACTCATGTTAAAAAGAAGACTTTGTTTTTTGCATTATATGCCAAAATTTCACCACATAAAAGAAGATGAACCCCAAGACTTTTCTAAACATTAAGTATAGGAATATATTAAGGTTACAAATTATCATGGCTTGTTCAGATTAAATTACTAATTCATCTCTTTGGCCCAATTTTTTTTTTCACAAGCTCTTTGCCCTAGCTTTCATTTACAATTGAACAATCATATATTATCAAGAGAGTCCTGCTTAAGTCTGGCTTTTTTCAAAGTGTTTAAACATATCTTTAAACATAATTTCAGTTACAGAATGTTTGAACACCATGAAAATAATTCAGGTAGCTTGAAATGCTACCGAACACCTTGAAAATATTTACTTGGGAGAGTTTTGGTTTTTTCTATTCTATGATTTCTGCTTTCATAATTATGCTTGGAGAGCAGCAGAACACAGCTTTCTTCATTATCACATAAGTATAATACCTTAGACAGCAAGGCGAGATGGATTAGAAATTAATTTCTGTATAGTCTTTCTTCTCTTTCATGACCAAATTGGAGCAACTGAATTTCTAGTGCCATATAATTTTGTACATCACTACAGGCAGACTATTTCTTATTATGTTTTTCATCCATACCAAGAATCTGTAAATGACACCTGAGCTGGTCAGAAATTTTCTGTAATAAATTGTTATACTAAAGTCTTTCATTCACATTATGTTTTTGATAGTTACTTGACTGATTCCATGTCAACTTACTTGTTTCCTCAGTAGTCATCAAGAGATGCAGAAAAACTTCCGATTCCCTAGCTTTTGAGCTCTGTGACTCCAGAGAATTAAACAAGGCAGCTAAATTCACTGTTTCTTTGGAAAATTACTGGCTGAATAATGAAAGAGCATGCATTTGATTAGTTATCTCTACATTTGTGTTTTTAAGAGCTTCATCCTGTCCCAAACAAGAAAGCTCGTTAGAGCTCCAACTTCAAAGCTCTCAGACTCTTTTATAGGCCACCAAGTAGGATATTGTTAAACAAGAGCCCTTGAGATCCCTGGAGTGTATCTGCAGCTAGATATTGAGGAATTTTTTCTGCATTAAAATTTCTGGAGTATTAATTTCTCATCCCAGTTCTCAAAACTACTTTTTAAGATGCAGAATTTGCTTTTTCAGCAAGCTGTGAACTAGACACTGTACACTAACAGATGTTGTGATACATCTCAGTAGACATCTCACAGCTCACTAGAGTTTTCACATTTGTTTGATGCCATGCTGCAAGATTTTGAGGGGTTTTGGATGTGCAAATTTGCAGCTAGAGTAATTTAAAGGATTTTCAAAATGGCCTATAGACATCTCATTCCACTAATTTCAAACATATTTTTGCATTCTGTATAGTAAAAACAAACATTTTGGAAGTTATCGTTATTGCCTCTGTGGCAAATACTCTGCAACAGAAGACAATGCTCTGTAGATTAGAGATTTTTCTAGTCTCTATACATTATGAAAATCATTGATGTTCTATGGTTGTGCTTTAGAGTTTAAAAGCTATTCAAAATGCAAAATTTAAGCTGTTAGCAAATTAGCACTGTTTTTAAAAAAATGCATGTGTGGATTTCCACTCCTAAACAGAAACACGTAAATAAACTTAAGGACATTGAACCAAACTCTGCCTTGACATAAACACAGGAAAATCTCAGTGCCTTACTGAGAATTAAGACATTGCAAATCAAGACAGATTTTCAGCAGTACCAAGCAATGTACATGCGCCAGTCTTGTATAAGTCTCAAATTTAATTTTCTATTAAAACTGAGATGGCTTAGAAAAAACCGCAATTCTCATTTAACAGCTTCACCCATACAAGAAACAAAAAATGTTATGCCAACCTTATGCTTTAAAGTGAAAATACCCTGTGAATGTTATTAGTTATTTAAGGATGGATCCAAGACTTGTGGAAGTCTGCCATGAATTTAACAGATTTTGGAACAAGTCTTTCAGAATCATAAACAGATTAATAGTAAATAGAAAATACTACAGAAAGCAATCTCAATGATCTGTCATTGTTTTAGATCCCCTAGAGCTGAAAAACCATCTACAGAAGTTATAAACATATTTCTGATATGTGAAACTACATATACAGGGAAATCTGCATACAGAAATAAACATTATTTATGTTTTATCTTCTGTTTCCAATGTTTTATATATAGGCTATTTCAACTTGAAACTTAGCAGCCGAGGAAAGTGGGAAAGTTGGTAAAAATTCTGAATAAAAAAGACGAAGAAATCATAGCTGTCTGAAACTATGAGAGAAAGCTCAGTTGATTTTAAAATGTTTCTCTACCTTACCAACTATTATACAGAAATGGACTTATTTAGCAAATCAATGGCTGTCATGATTGATATTCTTTATGCAAACTACTAATGTCACCAATTTTCTAAATTTAATCATAATTTTGGTGACATTTAGTTCTTTTCCTATAGTTCTAGGTTCTTTCAATACAGTAATAATGTAGGCTTCATGAGAAGCTAAATTAAGTTTCCAGTCCCTGAACTAAAGAGAAAGCAGCATGCCAAGGGACAAAACCAAACAGCTAACAAAAGGATCAATTAAATCTGCAGGGGTTTTTATCCCAAATCATACTTTTTGGAACTACTATGATTTAGCAGCACTGAACTACAGAGAATACAAAAAATGCTAATCTTTCAGGACTTGGGATCTTATTATATTCTTATTATATGATTATATTCTCAGCCAGGCCATGTTAATCAATGTAATTTTGGGGTTGGAAGTAGACTTTGGTTGGTGAGACAGTTTTTCTTACATTACTGTCAGTCCCTTTATTCCCTCCCTGATATACTCACTTTTCTCAAAATCAGACTGGAACCCCAGGTACTACCCCCAGAGGAGTCAGTTAAGCAGAATCAGTCAAACCAAGAGCAGCAGCAAATGTTAAGACTTGATTCAGAGAATATGGCTGTTGAAATAGGAAGTTGAAAGAATCAGGTCTGTTTAGACTAAATGAATGAACAGATACCATGTTTGTAGGCTCTTACATAAAATAATACCAAAATGTGGAAAAGGCTAACTCATTCTGTATTCCGGTGATGGAGAGGACAAGAAATCAGAAGATTAACATGCAAGAAGGCTCACTTAGGTTAGATATTAATAAATGTAATTTGAAATGGTTTTCATAATAGCCCTTTAACCTGTTCCTCACAAACCCAATGTGCGTTAGGGGAAAAGCAGTCTTGTAGAGAGGATGTTCCTTATATTAGTGGTAACAGAAAAAAAATACAGCTTTCAACTGTAACCATAAATAACTTCCTAGATTCTTTGATTTGTGGAAAGCAAAAAGACAAAGAAGGCAGAAAAGTAGAAATTAAGTGGTGACTTACAGATGTTTTTTCCATACCCTTCAAGTGTACATTTTATCATAATGAATCTACAACTATAATAATGTAAGGTTATTCCCCACATGCTAGAGGAATTGTCCCATCATTCCCATTCAGCTATCAAAAATGATGAGGCTATTCTTGAAACACACTTATCTAGTCCAGTTTAAGACATTAAGATCTAAAGTATACACTCAATCATAAGTTTCACGTAACAAGACCTTGATATAAAGGGCTCATTAGCCAACCACTGAAATTATAAATAAACTCCTGCAAATTGCAATTTCTTTTTTCAATCCACCTAGAAAAATTATGTAGTTGCACTTATTTACTCCCTTTACCTGGAGGTATCAAAGTGCTTGAGAAATTCTAATTATCCTGGCAACAATCCAACAAGATAGCAAAGTGTTAGTGTGACCTACTTAAATCACAAGAAAATAGAATGATAAAGACTAAGTCACTTTCCTGAGATCATGCAGAAAATAACTGGCTATCATTAGAGCATATTAAATAATTCTTCTTTTCTATTTACTAAATAGCGTTTCCTCTCCAATCATGATAATGTCACGATTGCTTATTTATGGCAGAATTATGCTGAAGTTATTCCACTGTGTTGCAATAACTGATGGAAATAAAATGAGAATCTGGTCCATCAGGTATGACATTTCTACTTCTGTTGTCATTTGCTCTTTGTCTCAATATTAACACACAAATTTGGTGTTTCATAATAGCATCTGATCAGACTCAATTTCAAGCTGAAAGTAGACTACATCACTAGAGAGAATAGACTCAATGCAAGTGATTAAAGGTCAGATGCAAGATATTCTGCTTCCTAAACTGCATGTGGAAATTATACTACCTGTGCAGTACCATGATAGATTGGATGTCCATTAGACAAAATAACAATGCAGAAACCTCACTGTGATAATACCGTCTTTCAATAATGTAATTACTTCTTTTACATTACAACTTCACTCAGTTTGGAAAAGACTTCCAAGATCGTTAAGTCCACCCATTAACCCAGCACTGTAAGCCCACCACTAAACCACATCCTTAAATGCCACATCTACACATCTAAAATACCTTCAGGGGTGGTGATTCCACCACTTCTGTGGGAAACCTGTTCCAGTGCTTGACAACTCTTTCCATGAAGAAATTTTGCCTAATATTCAATCTAAACTTGAGGCCATTTTTTTCTCATTCTGTTGCTTGTTATCTGGGAGAAGAGATCACCCCCCTACCTGGATATAACTTCCCTTCAGGTAATTGCAGAGAGTGAGAAGGTCTCAGCCCTGAGACTCCTTTCCTCCAGACTGAACATCCCCAGCTCCCTCAGTTCCTTCTCATCAGATTTGTGCTCCAGACCTTTCACCAGCTCTGTTGCCCTTTTCTGGACATACTCCAGCACCCCAATGTCTTTCTTTGAGTGGGGGGCTCAGAACTGGACATGGGATTTGAGATGTGGCCTCACCAGTGCTGAGTATGGGGGGACGACCACTGCCCTGATTCTGCTGGCCACACTATTGCTGATACAGACCAGGATGCCACTGGCCTTCTTGGCCACCTGGACTCACTGCTGGATCATGTTCAGCTGCTGTTGGCCAGCACTCCCAGATCCTTTTCCACCAGGCAGCTTTCTGGCCACTCTACCCTCAGCCTGTAGCACTGCCTGGGGTTGTTGTGACCCAAGGACCCGGCAGTTGGCCTTGTTGAACCTCATACAGTTGACCTCAGCTCATCGATCCAGCTTGTCCAGATCCCTTTGTTCACCTTCCTGCCCTCCAGCAGATCAACACTGTTGATGTCTGAAAAGTGATTGGGGGTGCACGCAGTTTCCTCATCCAGATTTCATTTTGGTGAATCCTGGTGAATCAGTCCTTGTTAAGTTTACATTTAGCTGTCCTCAATATCTTGAAAACTACATTAGGTTCCTAAATGATTGTTTATAGAATTCATCCATACCTATTACAGCAGAGAAATTAAAAAATAATAAATGCCTAACACCTCTACTTGTCATTCAATAAGTCTAATTTTTCCTTGTCATTCTGGAGTGATTCTTAGGGGCTGTTTCTGAATGCTTTGAGAACTCCAGTTCTAGATTACCCTAGCAATGAATATGTACCAAAACTCTTCATTTTGCTGTAGAAGGGAACATTGCTAACATTTCTGCTGATAGTTTTAAGATATATCTTATAAACTATATCTCAGGTTTTACAGAGTCAGCCAATCATGTCCCATCCCTTGTCCTATCATAGAATCATTTTGATTGGAAAGGACCTTCAAAGGGACATCTTCAACTAGACCAGATTTCTCAGACCCCACCCATCACCTTGAATGTTTCCAGGGCTGGGCATCAACTCCAATCTGGGCAACGTATTTCAGTGTTTCACCACTCTCTCTGTAAAAAAAGTACTTCCTTATATCTACTCCAAACCTACCCTCTTTTAGGTTAAAAACATTACCCCTTGTCCTATTGCTCACTAAAGGTCCTATTAAAAACTCTCATCTTTCTTATAAGCCCATTTTAAGTACTGAAAGGCCTCAATGAGCTCTCCCAGGTGCCTTCTCCAGACTGAACAACCACAGCTCTCAGCCTGTCTTCATATGAGAGGTGCTTCTGATCATCTTTATGTCCCTCCTATGCACCTGCCCCAACAGGTCCATGTCTTCTGTGTGTTGAGGACCCCAGACCTGGATGTCTCACTGGAGTGGAGTAGAGGGGCACAGTCCTCTTCCTTGGCTTGCTGCAGCCCAGAATATGTTTGGCTTTCTGAGATCAGAGCACACATTGCCAGGTCATGTCCTGCTTTTCATCCACCAGTACTCCCAAATCCTTCTTCACAGGGCTGCTCTCAGTTTCTTTATCCCTCAGTCTGTATTGATACCAGGACTTGACTCAGTCCAAGTGAGGTATCTTGCACTTGGCCTCTCATGAGGTTCCCGTGGGCCCTCTTCTCAAGCTTGTCCAGGTCCCTCTGAATGGCATCCTGTTCCTCAGGTGTGCCAGCTGCACCATTCAGACTGGTTTCATCTGCAAACTTCCTTCCGCTGTCTACATCATCAATGAAAACATAAAATTGCAGTGGTCCCAACATGGACCTCTGAGGGGCACCACTCATCACTGATCTCCATCTGCACATTGAGCCATTCACCACTACTCTCTGGACCTGATCATCCAACCAATTCCTAATCCCCTGAATAGTTCATCCATCAAATCCATACCTCTTCAATTTTTGACAGAAAGATGTTGTGGGAGACCATGTCAAAGGCTTAATATAAGTCCAGATTACACCGGTAGCTCTTCCCTTGTCCACTGATACAGTCACTCCATGGTAGAAGGCCATGGAGTTTGGTCAGGCAGGATTTGTGAGGCAGGACACCTCCCGGTTCTCCATGTGCCCCTATACGTCTTGCTGGCACTGAACCATTATGCTTCATCCCATATATTAAGCCATTCCGATTATTGCAGATGGGAACAGATCGACAGCAGATGGGAACAGATTATGGTTCCAAAATGAATGGTTTTTGTCCACCTAGCAGAATATATTCAGTAGATTTTGTCCAGCTGTGCTTTGCCTCTCCTGACATTAATTAATGTGCAAAATAGTTGGATGGAGTTATATTAATAGATAATTAATATATTAATAGTGGATTTCATTGAGTGCTCACTTGGGCATGTCTGCATTGCTTCTCAGAGGCCCACTTAATATGGTTAAGCAAATAGTTCACAAAAGTCTTAAACTTGCTTCAGTGAAAAGTTTTCAAGAGAAAACCATTATTATTAAATTGGATCCTTATATTCTTTTGGAAAAAAACAAACAAACAAAACAAAACAAAACAACCAATCAGAGAAGCGAGTTAGTTCTGTGATATTTTTTTAAAAGTATGCCTGTAAGAACAGAAAGGTGTTATTTCCAAACTCTTCACAATGTCTTTTTGATGTTGAGATTCCCAGTTTATTGTTGTGACAGCCTCCAATATCTAATAGCCATTTAACATTTCTGTGCACTGCAGTCTCCCACACCTTTTCACAATAGCAGCTATATATTCTCCCTGCCCCAAGGGCACTAAATAGTCCGTACTTCTCTTTTTCCCTTGTTTTGCTTATTTTTTCTAGGAAGACAGTATGATTAACGTCTCCTTGGAAAATGTCAGGCAGCATTCACTCTGCTCTAAGTCAGCCAAACCAATTCCCTTCTACATTTATTAAACAAACCAGTCCTTCTGATACTACCAGAACTACTATTACTCATTAGTACTGCAGGAATACTGCAGTCCCTCAGCTTCATTTTGTTAGGCACTCCAGCAACACATTGCAAGTAATTGAACCTGTTCTTAGGGGGAAAAAAAAAAAAAAAAGGGAAACAATGGATATGACTAATAAATGGGAGGAAATGCAAACTAATAATAAGAAAAATTTTATGCCAAATTTATAAGAGGGGAAAACTGAGACAATGAATGTAATTTTGATGACCGGTAGAGAGCTACTCAGTATATGTAACTACAAACAAATGCCCTCTTCTCCAAAATATGAACATGCCACTCTGGAAAAGGTAGTGCATCCTGGAGCAAAGGAGTGTGACTCCTCTTTCTCCTCGCCAGACATGAAGGCTTATAGCATAAAGCAGGCACCAAACCTTCAGCACATTTGTAGACTCCTTCTACCCTATACTGTAATTTTTATTATCAGATGTCTATGCACTCCTGTTCTTCATAACCAGCTTGGTATGTGGACACTGTGATCTCTTCTGGGCATGAAGAGACCCTTAAATCCTTAAAAGTCCCTGCTGAAACAGAACTTCACTGAAATGACTTGTTTTCTGGAGTTCACATTTCTTTTCATATCCGGTATCATCTGTCCTCTGGTGCATTCACAATTCATCTCTGAACTGTGATACAGTCATAGTGTTTGAAGGGCACTAATACTCTGAAAACTAATATTCTGAAAAGAAACCTCAAATGTCACTGTATGGATGCAGCTTTATTGTCTCCTTGGTACCTCTAATGCAAGCTGTTTACTTTGGCATATTTGAAAGACCACGCTGTTATTTGTCCTAAAATTTGCTACAGATTGATTTGATAATCATGCCAAGTTCTTTCTGTTTCTGATGTCTTCAGTCCTAATAATTCAACTCATTTATCAATGGCAGTAAAGGAATGGAATGCCTCTTGCTGTGCAGAGCTTGCAGAAGTACAAGTGAAAGAACTTTATCAATTTACATGCCCAGAAAGTGCTATAAAACACTCAGCATGGTTCCTATATGTTGCATTTCTGAATTCATACAACTGTAACCATTCTATTTTGCCCATTTTTATGACTTTCATTGTATTTTCAGAGTAGCCCTTGACACAGATGCATTCAGCCTTCTGAGGACACAGCGCTCTAAAGTCCACACTGAAAAGCAGATCACCAGAAAGAGAGTTTACTTTCAAACCTTTGTTAATTATAAATTCACGTTTTGTTTTTAAGAAGTTAAATTTGAGGAAGACTAGAAAATTATGGGATCTAGAAATCTACCTACACGTATTTCCTGCAACATTTAAGTGAATTTTCAGGGGAAATCATCACAAATGTAAACAAAAAGTCAACGTTCCTCTGGCCAAACACAGCTCATGCTTACCATTTGCATCCACTTTCAAACTTCACAGCTCCTTGATAAATTACTCTTTATATTTCCACAGACAAATTCTGAACCAATGTGTCTCATTTGCCTGGATTGGAGATCCTGACATATTACCAGCAGTAGAACGAGGGCATGGTCTTAAAGCTGTGCCAGCGGAGGTTTAGGCTGAATACTAGCAAAAAAATTTTTAAAGAGAGAGTAATCAGACATCGGAATGGGCTGCCCAGGGAAGTGGCGGATTCACTGTCCCTGGAGGTTTTTAAGATGAGCCTGGATGTGGCACTTAGTGTCATGGTCTAGTAACCACAGCAGTGTTGGTTCAAGGGTTGGACTTGATAACCTCGGAGGTCTTTTCCAAGATAACTTCTGCTCTGCAGCTGTGGTAAAATCTACAGCAAATTCTTTTTTATTTTCTTTGTAGCTTCAAAAACCTAAAAATCTGAAGAAAAACTACAAGTAAAACATGCATGCATAATTGTCTTTATTTTGTATTCCTTAATTTATCTACTTATCAATTGCAGGTAATGATTTTTTTCTCTATACCCTCTAAATCTGTATGTTCATAAACCTGGAAACTGGATGAAAGTTTTACAATAGTCTTAGTATGCATTTCATCATAAGCATTTGTTTGTTTATTCTTTCCAGTCCTACTTCAGTGTCGAACATAGAATCACATGTACCGATACACAATTTGATCCACTATAAACCCACAGTGAATAGATATTTTGATGCTTTTAGGACTTAGTGAAATGAAAATCTAAATGTATACCAAAGTTTTGGGCTGCAGCTTATGTTTCAAATGAAAGGGAAGAAAAGAGGCAGCAAAAGACAGCTGTCATGTTAAAGTATGCCCTATAGGATAAGGATACCCACAGCCCCTGCATCCTTTGAGGAAATTCTCTTCACACATTCAGACTGTGCCTATTAATGCTACAAATGGCCTGTTTTCATCCTTCCTGTTGCAGTCTGTTCATACTCTCTCCTGCTGCAAATAAAGCATGCCCTGTAATCTGTTTCTTGAACAGAAGCAAAAGTAAAATATTCAATCCCTGTAATAACCTAGTTTCTTTCATCACAGCTGGGTGGCAATATAGACTAATGACTTGTAATGAAGAAATATTCCCCACACATTCAAACACATTTGTACACTTTCTCCAAGTAACACAAAGAAATCCAGATAGCCTTTCTGGATAAAACAGGACTTCAAACCAGCAGCACCAGGTAACCATGATACTAATTAGCTGTGATTTTCTTTCAAGCCTTTGTCTAGCTCACCTATTCAGATTGCTCTGTACCATTACACTGTCTCTTCTTTTTATGGGTATACTTACATTGTAGGCTCTATAATCCAGTGATAGGAAGGGTTTTGAAAGAGATTTAGTCTTTAAGTCATAAAATATACAAAGACAGGCAACGAGGATCAGGATGCAAGACTCCTCAGAGCATGTCCTCTTCTTCTGCAGAATCAATCAATCTATCTATCTATCTATCTATCTATCTATCTATCTATCTATCTATCTATCTATCTATCTATCCATCCATCCATCCATCCATCCATCCATCCATCAGTCTCTTTATCTAACTTGTGAGGTTGAACTTTGTTGAAATTTGTCAGGTTGTTGATGAGGATGTTATGGGAGACAGTCAGTGTCAACAGCCTTACAAACGTTGAGCTAAGCAACATTCACTCATCTCGCATCGTCCGTCAAGCTAGATGACTATCAGGTTGGCTGAGAATTATTTCCCCTTTATAAATCCATAATGACTAGTCCCAGTCACTTTCTTGTCCTTTATGAGTTTGGAAATGTTTTCCAGGATTATTTGCACCATCATCTTACTGGGGACTGAGGTGAATCTGACTGGTCTGTAGTTCCCTGAATCTTTACCAGTGCTCTTCTTGAAGACAGATGTGTTCAGATTGGTATGCTGTCAGAACAGGTTGGAGACATCAGATGAGAGTAACCTCATGAATTTCAAAAGACGGAAAAGCAAACTCCTGCCCCAGGTGAGGAATAATGCCATGCACCAGTACATGCTGGGGTCTGACTGACTGAAAAACAGCTGACAAGGCAGACAAGGACCTGGGGATCCTGGTGGACAACAGTGCTGACCTCAAGGAAGGAAATGTGTTGTCGTGGCAAAAAAAGTCAGCAGCTTCCTGGGCTGCACCAGAAAAAGCGCTGCCAGCAGGTTAAGGGTCTACTCAGGCCTGGTGAGGCCACATCTGGAGTGCTAAGGTCAGTGCTTCCCAGTACAAGACAGACATGAACTTACTGCAGTGAGTCCAGAACAGGTCACAAAGATGATTAAAGGACTGGAACTTGTTTCATACCAGGATATTCTGAGAAAGATGGGACTGTTCAGCATGGAGAAGAGATGCCTCAGGGAGATCTCGATGTGTATAACTATCTGATGGGAGAGAATGAAGAGACATCCAGACTCTTCGCTCTAGGGCCCACTGAGGCGACAAGAGGTAATGGGCAGAAATTAAAAAACATGAAATCCCATCTGCTTTCTCTCACCCTGCTTGAACACTGGCACTGAACGTGATTAAAGGTGTCCTTTCCAACCTAAACATTTCTGTGATTCTATGGCAAAACATCAATGAAAAATCAACTCATTTCTTCAAAAGTGACTGTGTTCATAAATTAAGACGCACTAAAACATGATGAATGCCTCATTCTCAGAAAATAAAATAGTAATTTGGTCTTACAGAAAACCTTCTATTGCAAAGGACTGAAAGAAAAGCACAGTGTTTCTACAGAAACACTATGTAGCTCTGGAAACCAAAATCCTCTGTAGAATTATGAGTATCAGTCATTTCAAATTACTTTAGAATACATTACTGTGAGGAAAGATAACACACTTTTAAATCAAAAGAAATACAAATTCCACTCTCTTTTAAAAGCCCTGCTTTCTCATTAAGAAAGCCTTAAGAAAATGCAAAGCTTACATAACTTAATATTATTGAAGCAGAAGATATCTAAGAGTAACTGACAAATGAAGATGGTCAGGTTGAACAGTCTGCTAAAAAGTATACATTTTAAATATATCATACTTCCTATGATCTTTGTCATATATAAGCAAAGTGAAAAAAATCTATATTTTTAACTAGGAATATAGTTCACGCCTTCTGATTCTGTTTTCTCTGTTTCTTGATTTAAGTTTTAGAGCAGGGATCTCTGTGTGATGTCTGATAAATGAGGCTTCAGATCCTGCGTGTATTCTGTAGGAGTCATTATAATGCAAATAAATAAGGATAGCATGGAGGGGACAAGGTGAAAAAGAGATAGAAAAAAAATAATAAAAATAGAATTACTGTAAATTAATCACATACTTTCAAGGTGAAAATAAATTTCAAGAAAACATCTCTAAAAATATTACGTATATAAACTAATTCTTAACTTACTGTACACAAGATACACAGCTTTCTCTTCTCCTTGTAACACACTTGCCCAAAGGAAAGAGTATTATAAAACATAGTCATTCTTCCTGAATGGAAAAAGAAAAGGGATGGAAGGCTGGTGCATGAGCTTCAGGGGAGTCATAGTATGCTGGCACATCAGGCTAAACCACGGATCTGTAGAGGCCATAAATCAGAAGTCCAAAATTATCTTTTTCTCTCATTTCCAGGAGAGAAAAAAGTCTGTTGATTCTGTTTGCCGAGAACTAGCAGAAAAAGGCAGAGTTTGGCTGCCTAAACAGTGATCTCTGGTACTATACTAGACACCATAAGGTAACTGAAATATCTGCTAGCATATATGAAACATAAAGGAAAATAATCAGGGGCAGAGGAACACATCCAGATGGCAAAAAAATCATTTAGGGGCATGTACCATTGCATTACTGGCAGTTACAGATTTTCAAAAAATAACACAAAGCTCCTTAGGCAACAAGCACAGCAGTCACGGAGGAGTAATCATCTGAGAAAGCAGCATATACTCACAGTAACTTTGTGCCAAAAGTAAAAGCTAATCCATAGTATTGCAGAAGATAATGATTATTCAAGATGTTAGAAGAATACTCACATGTAATATGTGGATTCTTGAAAGATTAGGACAGAATTATTTAAGCCCCTGATTATTGGTATGACTGCAAACTTGGCAAAAGATCTGCCGATAATACAACAGAAAGAGAATTAGTGATCCTACCAGCAAAGTTATTATTGAAAATTCACAAGTAAAGACATACAAAGAACAATGAACTGTAGAACTCTCTGATAGCTTTGTTCAATATTTCCTTTCATCCAAAATTATAAAATAAGAATAAAACCTTCAACTTCCAAAGTGAAGCATAATGAATAAAAAAGCTGGAAGTTATTTTTACTGAAAGAGAAAGTATGCCTCTCCCACTCACAAATCACTGTTCCCTGAAGATAAATGATATTCTAGAAATACTGATGTATGAATATGATCTCTACCATTCAAAGCAACCAATACCAGGTTTGCCATGTCTAAACAGCAACAATTCCTGAAAGCATCAGAAAAAAGCGTGAAAATTATACAATACAGGAATACAAAAAAAGTCATACAATAATAATTGCATACTAACTTCTTAATCAGAATTAGTTATGTGTAACTCATCTAAAAAATAACTTCTGAATAAGGAAACCTTCTCCTTCATGACCTGCTATTTAGAAACACCCCATCTTGGATCTCCAAATGAAATGTGTAGAAATAAAATGCCTATAATCATCTGGCTATGAGAGGTCTCTGAGATGTTACAGTGCTCTACAATTAAACCAAATAAACAGCATTTGAATAACTACCTTTAGAAATGTCACATGATTACTCTTCAAACAAGAATTAAGTACTTACCACTTCCCATTCCTCCCGTATTCAAAACTGTGTTCAAAAAGCAGTCTTTTAAAAAAAGAAAAGAGCAAGTCAAGGAATCAAAATTCTATTAAATAACATCTCTCACTTTCGGAGATATTGCTTTGACAAGGTTCTCTGTATCATTTCATTAGCAGCAACATTTTAAAGAAAGAAATGTCACATTGAGTAATAGGACTATATATTCAAACTGCCTGTGTATTTTCTGCTATTCTAATTTCTTTAGATGGTGAAAAGTATCACTTTGATGTGAAAAGTGATTCTTGCGTTTAAAATTCCACTCACTTAGCTTTAGACATATAATATACAGTCTTCTATGCAAACTAGGCATAGTAACTTTCCTCTTTAGTCACTGGACAGAAATAGGGACTCTAAAGAAAAGTTTCAACAACCTCATTTTAGTTATTTAAATTAGGAGGAGGTGAAGTGGGCCTAGAAATGCTAGTCTCTTCTCATGGACTATCAAGTGGCAGAAAGTCAGAAATTTCAGCTGTAGACAAGTACTATGTAGACCTCTATAGATCTTGAGACTTTGGTTATCTTCATTTGACCTAAAATCATAGAAAAGCAGCATGATTTCTAACCAGATTTTGAGAAATCTGTTGCATATCTAAATGACATCTAGATACTATGTTAATTGTAGATTTAAAGGTATAGGTAACTTAAACACACATAGGTACCAAATATGGTTTAAGGAGTACAGATATTATAAAATTGATATAATGCAACCGAAAAAATTTCACAGCTTGTCTGTATTTTTCTTCACTTCCTGTGTATCATTTATCTTGGGTTCGAAAACACAGTTAAAAAAAATCACAGAATACACAGCATGCCTATGATCACTGCAATCTTTTTTTTTTTTTTCCTCCTTTGTCTGTTCTTCATCTTCATCTTGTTTAAGATATCACTGCTCCTTCAGAAAGGTTGGACTAGACAACCCTTAAAGTTCCCTCCCATTCCAAACTATTCTGATTCTATGATTCATCTCAACTTATAAAATTTCTATGTGAAGAGTCTCTTACCAGAAGCTTCTGTAACTGAGGGCTAAACCAACTTTAATTACTTCCCATTTGTTGCATATCAATAACACAAACCAATAACACAAAAATGTGAAATTGCTATGAAACTGCTGACATACTATGAACCGACTGCTAGACACTAACTTGTTAAAAAGTCTAAAATACAACTTGGCATCCAGAACCTACTGCTTAGAAAATATGTTTAATGAAATGAAAATAACACAACTGAACCTTACTTGACAAAAATAAAAAATGTTCACACAATTGGCTCCAAAGAACTATAAAACACTATTAAAATCTATGTTTGGCCTCGTGTAAACAGCTACAAAATTGTTTTGTCATGTATCTCATTGCAAAGGATGATAAGGCTTGGGAAAAATCCTTAATAGCAAGAGCCAAAAAAAAAAAAAAAGGAAAAACAAAAATCCTTAGTAGCAAGAGACAATCTGTCTTTACTGAAACTAATAGTGCAGAGGTTATATATGCAAAATGAAAGATAACAAAAAAGGGAGTTGTAACAGGAAACAGCTTAATACAGAAATAGTGTATTCTCAATTGGCCAGTGATTCCTTTAAGCATTTTTCAAACGCAGTTGAGTAAAATCCTCTTCTTGATTCAGAAACTTCATCTTAGGCTGCTTCACTCTGCGTTACACCAAGTATGCACATTACACCTTACACAAACTATGGACATACCAAAGATATAACAACAACAATTGGCACAATTGGCTTTCCAGACAGTGAGAATGATGCAGAATTGTAAGCCTGAGTACACACTAAAAATGATAGAAGATATTACCAAATCCAGCATTCGTACAGCAACACATGTCAAGTTTTGTAACTATGAAAAATAACCTACTAGACCCTGAAAATATGCAGGAGGAAAAACCAGAAATGTTCGCAGATTTCACTCCATGTGGCAGTAACAGATGACTAGCCATGTGGCTTTGAAGTGTCTTAGTAGAAAAAAAAAAAGGGTAACATTCACTTCCCAGCACTTAAGGAAAGGACAGCAATGTTGTGAGTCTATTTAGAAAGCACTCTGCAATTTTGCAAATATGGTTATTCTCTATGCACTGATAAAGAATTCAACACCTCAAAAGAACGCATGTTTTTTTCCCGCCAGGTTTGAAAAAAATGCAAGGAGAACATAGAAAAAATTTTATCAGCGTGTCAGTTGATGCTTTGATCTGTGGAACTTTTTTCAGCAGAAAACTCAGTGGGAAAAATCCTTTACACTCTGTAACAAGAACCATCAAAGCAACTTAATCTTAAATGGTCAAAACTGGCTGATTTTTAGCACAAAGACCTAACTTGCAACAAAGACATTTTCAATGTTTCTACAGAAATAATTTATTATTTAAATAAATAGATTAAAAAAAAATATAAAAAGGCTAATTTTCAGATGTAGTGGTGCCTAAAAGCCATATAAAAATTTGCAATACGCAACCAATTCTGAAAATCTAATGCAGTTGCTCTGATTTCAGTGCAACTCTATCAGTCATGTCATGAAATGAGCAATGAAATGTGTTGAACCACAGTGGAAAACAGGATGAGAATGCAGAATGCCTTTTCATTACAGCAAATTAACAGAAATGTTAGTTTGGCTTAGTTTTATCTTTGTCAGGCAAGATGAAATTGCATTAAACTACTTTTGCTGAAGTGAGTAAGAAGAACAATCTGTGAATGATGAATGTAAATGAATAATTAATGTCATGGACACTGAGTTATCGAATCCCAGCCAAGAGAATTACTGGATGGCAGGACTTGCTAACCAAGCCAGGACCCTTTTTCCTATATATTGCATGCACGATAAACAGGAAGTGTTTAGGGTCACTTATGCAACATGCAAAGATAAAGGATAGGTCAACAAATGAGAATATAATTAATATTATCTCAATTTTCCATATATGGAAATTAATGTAAATAGTTCACTGAAAAGTGTATGAAGCCTATGACAGATTTCAGACTTGAGTCCAGAACTCACGAGTTCAAAGAACTACCCTTCTTCTCTATTTGCTAAAAGTTATGTGTATCAATTTGGCTTAGATAGCTTCTGTATTTGCAGTAACTGTATATAAGAAGGCCTAAAATCCACTGCCTTCAAGCACCCTCAGATAATACAGGTGATCAGTTATCCTACAGAATAGTTACACTGACATAAGTGCACCTTTGGGCACGAAGCATGAAGTGTTTTGGAAAAATCGCTACGATGTAGATTTGTCTGGCCCTATCTCACTGCTCTATACGCTACTTAGGAAGGAGAACCTCTTGTTTCAGAGAAGTGAAACTAAGAAAATCTTGGACGAAGACCCAAAAATCACATCAGTGAGCTCTATTTCCCTATTGAAGAAAAATTCCAGAAGAGTAACCCTGTTTCAG
>NW_020955653.1:236277-345546 GCF_003031625.1 Empidonax traillii
AAGCTATTTTTAGTCTGCAGTTTTATATTTGGTTTTTCAATTTAAACTACTGGGAATGTGGAGGGCTGAAAATATTGCTTTAATATCTCCCCAGCTGTGGACTTTCTCTGATAAGATGGAAAATACTAATATCACCTTATATGTATGCAGCTGCTTTCATCCCAGAGGATCGTAGGACATCAACAAGCTATTCATAAAGAAAAGTATATTCACTCAATCATAGATTGCAGCAATCAGGTATTTTTCAGGAATACAAAACCAGTTAGAACAGGAGACTAAACAAGGACATTTGGGGCACTGATTTCATGCACAAACCCCTGCACTTATGGCGCATGATTAGGCAACTCTAAAAGTCAATAATTTATTATTCAACAGTTGAATTTGATAAGTAAGCAGCACCAGAAAGGGAACAAAAATGGAGCCTTTCCTGAGATGGTAGAGGATACAGATTACACCATTTCTAGTCAAAGGTAATTTTTTTTATCTGAATGGTCCTAAACAAGAAAGAGCAAGACAGCTGTGAATGATACAGAAGATTTTAAAGAGATGAATTGGAATTGTTTTAAGGCAGAGAAAGAATATTCAAGATCATGAAGGGATCACTAAAGAACAATTCCACAGTGGCTCTAACATTACTCAGTAGTCATGTTATTTAATGACATGGTAATAATCATGTCATTAAATAAATAAATTACTAATTACTAAGTCATTAGTAATAATTTAGTGATTAATAATAACCATCTTATTTAGTTATTCAGAAATCAGTTAAGTTCCTGCTGAGCCAAAATCTTCTCTGCAGATCTTTGTTCACAGTACATCTGGTTTTAGTACCACGTTACGAGAGTAGCTAATAAAGTTCTGAAATTCCATTCAAACTTTCTCCTTCATACCTGTTGCAAAGCTTTGAAAGGAAGATTGATTCTCCTTTTTTTTTTTTTTGTCCATTCCTCTGTGACCTGTAATCCTTTCCTGCTCCAGAAGCAAGGGAGCCATAAATGGCAGTGTGCTTGCATGTAGGATGGACTCGATAATCAATTAAGGAACACTGGTATGTCATAAAATTGGACCAGAAAGCATAAATGTTGTATTATGGATACAACTTCTCCATCAAATGCTCTTTTACCCAACATCAGCAAGCAACTGGCATCCCAAACAGCTCCAAATATACAAAGGTGATATGGGTCCTCACTGTGAGAATCTCCTTCCTCTTAACTGTTCTCCCAACTCCTTTCCCCATGTGCTCTGTATCTACTTTGCCTTCTTCATCTACCTAGTCCTTCCTCAGCCTCTCTCAGCTCTTTCTTTAATTCTGGTGTTTCTCACACACCACAGTGGTGTCTGTAATGGACTGCTTCATTCACAAGTCTCATGTTTCAGGTAGGAGAAAGCAAAGACAAAATACAACTCATTTTTCAAAGGCCAGAGACACAAGTAAAGCCAGGGCTGACTTCTTTCCTACTTTCTTGTCACCACTTCACATCAGTGGTATCAGCTTCTAAAGTATGCACATCACAAACAAACAAAAAACCCCATATCTAATGGCGGTTTCCTAGAAAGAGCAATGCAAAGGATGATTTGTTGGAGGTTGAAGTTCATGAAATTCGACAGTGATGTTTCCTGTTTTCTTTTTTTGAAAAACAGGCTCAAACTCTGGCCAGTTATTAACTGGAAAAACATAAAATATGACAATGTCCAGAAGAATCAGAAAACCCTTCCCTGGATATACACTTTCCTGTTGGTACCTTCGTTGCTTTGTCTTAAGACCTGATCAGGATCATGCTGGAACCAGCGAGTAGCAGAAGGCAGCAGGTTTGAATGTACCAGTGGAGAAAAACTAAGCCCTCAGTCCCAAACTGACTTAACCAAGTTTGGGCAGGGAGGCCAGGAAGAGCCACTGCTTTGAAGAGAACTCTCACTTACGGCCCAGAAATGTGCAGCAGCAACTTGGCCAAGCTATCCCAAAACCATAAAAGAGCAAAGGCCTGAGTCAGTCAGCTGCTGTATTTTTCTTGCTGCACCTACTGAGCTGAGAGATTGAACACTTCAAGAATACCTGTCCAAGAATATTTTGCCCTGGCCAGTCAAACATTCAAAACTAGTGTAATTCAGACCAAACATTTGTGTTTCTGCATGTTTGTATTACATGTGCCTAGGTCTTTCCCCACGGGTCCTACACATTTTTCCCCACTAATTTGATCAGCTACCCTAAATAAAAAATAACCTGACCATGGCTTATATCTCTCTGACCAGTTAACCTTTTGGATAATAGAATAGTACTTATACTAGTATTATTTACAATAATTAGCGATGCCTGCAATAAAATTGTAATGTAGTCTTATGAGGTGGTTGTGTCCAGGTTGGGAGGGAAAGTCAAGGATTAAGGCTCCACCCTTAGAAGTAATCCAGTTACTCTGAAGAAGAATGGGAGAGCACTCCAACCCTCATTTTCAGCTTGTAGAAAATATTTCTGCTGGCTCAAATTCCATAGGAAAGCTTTGCTTGCTTTTGCTTTTACCAGAAGCTGAAGCAAAGTTTCCATGGCTGCTGTTGCTGTTATATATCTGGATGCAGTTGGCCTTGCAAGAAGCATTCACACTTATTGAAATTTCATCACTGTAAGATGCCAATTGTTAAGCAGAACTTGATGTTCAAGTAGGTGCAGTATTTGCTTAGCCCAAAGTCTGCCTTGAGCATGTAAATGCTCAGAGCAAGTGTCTGCACAAGGCAAAGACAGCAAGCAAATGTTGTGATGCTGTTATTTGCTCTCTAAATAGAATTACCACTCTCAAGGTCAGAAGGTTAAGTTTAAATGTTAGACTGATAAAAAGCTGTTTTCTGTTTATAGAGAAAAGCCAGACAGTGACATAGCCAGTATCCTATGTGCCTCTGAGCCTCCAGCCGGACTGACCAGATACCTCTTCACAGTCAAGTTAAAATAGGAGCTTCACCTTGCCGGGCAAGCCAAATAGCTCAGGCCTCATAACGAATTTCTGTAAAAGGCAACACAGCAACACTTTTTAATTGCTCTACCACTGTACTTCAATACTAATTCTAAAAATTAGTACATGAGTAGAAAACTAAACAGTGAACCCAAAGGTAAAAAAAATAAAGTTATTTATGTCAGAGTACCTGATCACCCAAGCATAACCTGAAAATACCATCTTAACATAACCAATACAGTGCTGCATTCTATATGAACACATTCTTATGCAAGTGAGCAACATGGACTCCCATGACATCTCCTCAGTTGCTAACTCCGAAACCCCGGCTGACACCTTAAATGTCAGCACTGTTAATTATTTCTCTGCAAGTTATTTCAGCAGAATATTTACCTAATGTGCTTGCTTCAAAAAAGAAAATCTTCAATCTATGCAAGATTACAAAACTTCCAATTATCTACTCTTCAGTCATCACATTTAAATGTGACCAAAAGTAGCTTCTATAGTTGTTCACACATTTTGTGCCACTGAAAATTAAATTTTAGACCAATCATAATTTAAATTCGGGATGAAAACAAAGCACAGTTTGTGTCCTATAATCCCTTCAGATGGTACAAAATTAAATTCATGCTTCTAGAGAGCTTATGTTTTTTCTATAACGTGCCTATTTTAACCAGGATAATTTTTCATAAATCCTTATGCTGATGTGGCACAAAATAGCAACTGAAACAACTGTGGCAGGATATATAGCAACAGATGAAATGCACAATCTGAAGAGTTTTTTCTCTTTTTTTAATTGAACATAAGATCACAGACAACAGACTATTTCATTTTATAAGTAAAAAGAAGTTAAGGCAGAAATATTCTTGGCTATAGAGCACTAGAAACCATTCACAGGTTGTTAAACCATAGAATATTTTTATGCTTCAGTAGCAATAACTACAAAGGAAAGACTATGCCGTGCTAAAAGACGTTGCAGTAACGCTATTATGAGTTTCCAGAAAAACATAGGCAGCAAACTTTAAAAAACAGATTGTTATTTCGTGCATACAATAACTAGCATTATATAGGTAAGATTCAACAAAAATCTTGTGTCACAACAACCCCACGCAACATCCCAGGCAGAGTGGCCGGAAAGCTGCTGAGTGGAAAAGCACCCTGGGATGCTGGTTGACAGCAGCGAGTCCATGTGGCCAGGAAGGCCATTGGCATCCTGGCCTGTATCAGCAATAGTGTGGCCAGCAGGACCAGGGCAGTGATTGTCCTCCTGCACTTGGCACTGGTGAGGCAGCACCTCGAATACTGTGTCCAGCTCTGAGCCCCTCACTCCACGAAATACATTGAGGTGCTGAAGTGTGCCCAGAGAAGGGCAACAGATCTGGTGAAGGGTCTGGAGCACAATTTGATGGGGAGTGGCTGAGGGAACTGGGAGTGTTTAGTCTGGTGAAAAGGAGTATAAGGGGTAGAGACCTTCTCGCTCTCTACAACCACCTGAAGGGAGTCTATAACTAGGTGGGAGTTGGCCTCTTCTTCCAAGTAACGAGCAATAGGAGAGGAAATGGCCTTATGTTGTGTCAGGAGTGATTAAAACTGGGTATTAGGCAAAATGTCTTCCTGGAAAGGGTTGTCAAGCACTGGAACAGGCTACACACAGAAGTGGGGGATACGATGCTTAGGGACTTGGCAGTGCTAGGTTAGAAGTTGGACCCAATGAACTTTAAGGGCCTTTGCCAAGCTAAATGATTCTGTGATTATATTTTGTTATCCTTAGAGATTTACACAGAAACACTAACTTGTAACTGTCACAAAAAGAGGTCTAATAGCACTTTTATCTCCTTTCTGCATTCTCCCAGAGCATTACCCTTAATTTTCAGGTTTCCTCTAACAAGATTCTTACAATTCTCCACTTTTAGACTAGGTTCCAGCCTACAGCATGACATTTCAATTGGTTTACTTGACAAATCCTACTAAATCCAAACTGTTTCTCTTCTTCCCTTCAGTGATTTCATAGACTGCTTAAGAAAAGAGTAGTTTTCAGTTTAAACTAGAAACAAAATATTTAGAAACACTGCTTTTCCTCAGTGTTTGTATTATGTCAGATTTATCAACTCCTGGCAGTAAATTAGTTAGGTCCTTTCAGAATCTTCAGGCACATTTTACACCCGTCTAATTCTCACAAGCAGAAATCTCTCTTGCAAAGGTTCTTTTTAAAATGTCATTCTTCTCTTTTTGCTTATGTCTTAAGTATTTTTTACTTAGATTTAATCATGTCTCAGTTACTTCTGCACCACTGTTGATGGATGGCTTATACTGAACTATTCCTTTTCCTTTCTCTAAATTTTGTAAATTAGGTTGGTATGTTCATAAACATTCAAACTAACATAGAGAATGCAATCAATAAACTATCATAGAGTTGATATGAGTCAATCACATAAATATCACTATACCCATGTGGTTTCTATGTTAAAGAAATCAGTGTTTCTTACGAGAGCAACACTGAGCTTACTGCAACAAAATGTTCAATCAAATCTGTCATCTGAGATTGCAAAGTAAGGTGTGAATATATCCTGTAAATATAAACTGAATTTAAAGCTAAATACACGAATGCATTTAGTTTTTACCTGCCATTATGTATCACGCTACAAAACCAACGCACATCTTTAAGAATTAAAGCGACAAATATCTAGGAAGGATAACCGGTAGGCATATAATCATTTATCACTTAGATTACATCTACATTATGCTACCCTTTTAATGCCACCACTTTCATTCTACTCTAAAAATATGCTACATTAAATTGTGTATTATTGCTTTAGTATTAGAAATGTACCAATCTCTCACCACCCTAAGTAAAGAATCTGGCATTTTGACTTCTTAAATTTCATCCTATTAATCATTGCCCAATACTCCAATCTGTCTAGATCTCTCTGCAAGGCATCTTCCTAGCTAATGCCTAGTCCCCCTTGTTTTTATAAATGTATCGGAGTTGTACCTTGTCTTTTTTTGAAATTTGTTCACACTCTGTTAAGTTCCTTACCTGCCCTCATCTACTTTCTTCTTTTTTTCTGCAGAAATGCACTTATAGCTTTTCATTTATTTCAATCTATAAAGTGTTTTGAAAATAACCTGGGCTCGTTTTGTTGTTTTTTATGGGGTCTTGGAACTTGTAATGCATATGTAAATCATGTTCTTTAAAGTCACAAATAAAAGTTTTGAGTCTCATAAGGCAAGGTCTAGCCAAGAGATGATGTGGATAAGCCAAAGCAAATAGGAAAGGTCATCAATTTGATATCAGATTTTTCTAATATAGTGAATGAGGTATTTGAATGTACATCAGAGAGTTAGAAGCGCAACTCTGGCTAGTGGCAGTGGAATTGTCCTTCTAAAAAGCTTTGAAATGCAGATAGGTAATTTAAAGATTATTTTTCTGTACTTTTTAAGTTGCCCTCCTCCCAGTTCTATTTGTACATGATAGATGAAAGTTAAACTTCTAAATACTTCCTTGTCCCCAGTCTGCTCTTCTGGCTAGGTGCTATGGGACTGGGTTGTGTTGGTGACAGCACTGCCCTTCACCTCACCACTGCTCTCAGCTCTGCGCTCACCTGCCTTCACTCAGCAGCTTCTAAGAATCACAGAATATGCTGAGTTGGAAAGGACACAAAGTTCATTGAGTCCAACTCCTGGTCTTGCGCAGGAGACCATCCCCAAGAGTCACACCATGTGCCTGAAAGTATTGTCCAAACACTTCCTGAACTCCGTCAGGCTTGGTGCACTCCACTTCCCTGGGCAGCCTGTTCCAGCACCCAACCACCCTCAGGGTGAAGAATCTTTTTCTAATATCCAACCTAAACTTGCCCTGACACAACTTCAGACCATTCCCTCAGGTTCTGTCACTGGGCAGAGAAGAGATCAGTATTCCTAGAATACTCCTGAAATGACACAAAGACATGAAAGAAGTGCAAATCAAAAATAAAAATATTCTAGTCATCTTTCAGAAAGGCTGCAAGGGAAAATTGTCTGTTATTTTCCAGAGCGAGTAAGCAAGCTTTCTCATAAGTTCCTGTGTCACCTGCTCTACATGACCTTGCCTTGGCAGAATGATTGGACTAGATCATCTCCAGAGGTCCCTTCCAACCAGTTCTGTGATCCTGTGACTTTCTTGAAACTCTGCATATAATTTTATTTTAGTCTCTCATTTATAAAAGGTATTTTTCATATTTCATAGCTTGAAACAGCGTTTCTGCTGGCATGAAAACCATCTCCCTCAGCACAGTATGTAGAAACCAAATAAAATAAATTATTCCTTAAAACTGATATTAAAAATGTCGCTCACTTGCCTAATTTCAGTAAACATATTAGATAAAACAGAACCAAAGCCCAAAATTTAGTGTACAGAAGTAGACTTGCAGCTCCCAAAAATGCTTCATGCAATTTCAGAACAGTAAGTGCAAAGTAAATAGTACAATCCTGGTAGAAAAACTCACTGCTGTTTGAGGAGATCTAAAAACCCGAAATTATTCCTGTAAAAAGCTGAAGCAGCTATGATTCCTGAAAGCATTTTGTTGTTGAATAAGACAGACTGAAGGCCACAAGTATGTAAAGAGAAATGTCATCAGGTCGAGGTCGTTTGCAAAATAATCTGAAAATCATTTGAAGCCCTTTTATAAGAGCATAGTTAGTCATTCAGGAAGGAAAGGATAATGTTCAGCCTTTTCAATATCTAGTAATAACAGTGTTTTAAGAGGAGGGAGAGGGGAAAGAAAAAAAAAAAAAGAAGAAGAAGAAGAAGGGGAGAAAAAACCCGAACCACCTTGCCTACTGATTTCTTAAATTATGTTGAAGTATATATTCTCTACCCCAGGTGGTATTTCCAGAGGTGAAATTCACGCCAGCTTCCTTCACATCGATGGGCTGGCTGCTGGAGGGACGCCGGGCCCTGCCAAAGTCACCGGGAGTGGCACCGGGCGTGACACCGGGATACCCTGGGCTCCCCCTGCTCCCTGCTGGAGCCGGTGCCCGCCTTGTCCCTGCCCTGTCCCGGCCGCATTCCCGCCTCGCCCGCCGCCCTCCGCGTTACCGCGGCGACGGCAGCGGGGAGCGGCGGGACGGGCGGCAGCTGCGGCGGGACGGGACGGGACGGGACGGGACGGGACGGGACGGGATGGGGCGGGACGGTGCGGGTGGCCGGGCTGCGGGGCTGGTACCGAGGCCATAGCGACAGCGGGTGCGGAAGGAGCGCAGGGGGAACGCGGCAGGTAACGGGAGGGGAGGGGGCGGCCGCGGCGACCCGGGGGGATGCCGTCGGTGTCCCGGTCTCCTCAGGTGTCCGAGGACCCGGGGGGCGCTGGCAGTGCCCCGGTCTCCTCAGGTGCCCGGCACAGCCATGGTTGCCCGTGTGCCTGTGTCACCTCAGGTGTGGGTCTCCTGTGGTGTCATGGGTGCTGGTCCTGTGGCAGTGTCACCTCAGGTGCTGGTCCTTGTGCAGCCAGTGCCCCTGTGCCTGTGTCACCTCAGGTGCCCGGTCCCTGCTGGAGCCAGTGACCCTGTGGCAGTGTCGCCTCAGGTGCGTGGTCCTTGTGGAGCCAAGGCTGCGGTGCCCTGTGGCAGTGCCCGCACACCCGTGTGTACTGGTGGTACCTGCGCTCTTGAAAGCCCGCACTGCTCACTCCCACGAGAAATTAGAGCTGCTTCATGCTACCCCATCACCCAGAGCGTGGCTGGCTCCCGTTCTTGCATGCAAGCAGGCTTGCCCCCAGATCCTCCTGTCCTGCTGGACCCACAGAACCTGTAACTGGTCCCAGTAACAGCCTTGTCCCATTCGATCTGTCTGCTGAGGTACTTCAGGGCTGTTTGTTTCAGACCTCATCTGCCAAGCAAGGGAGTAAATAATCAATAGGAGTCCAAAACTGTGTTTGAGAGCAATTATAGACTGGGTGTAGGTTAATTACGGTGCTCAAAGGGACAGAAATGTTTGAGGCGAGCAGCCATGGATCTATGGCAAATTTAGGTTTATGTGTCTCAGAGTGTCCTTCATGGAAATCCAGGGCTATGCTCAGGCTAGCACCACCTCTACTATGTCAGTGCTGCACCAAATGCGAGAGCTGCTGTCTCAGAGCTGAGCTTATTCCAGAAGTCTTTGTCTTGCCCACTCCAGCCTGTAACTAGAGCTGCATTCCCCCATCCTTGTTGTTTGCAATGGAAAATTACAGAGATTTAAAGGAAAGTGTAGTACTATCCAGTATGCACTACTTGGCTGCGTAAATGCATGCATTTAAGAATCTGAATTACTTGATTTTTGGTGTTTTAACAGGTTAAAACGACGATCAGTATTATGGAGGAGGCCTTAGAATTGTTCCAGGAACAAGCTGTCACTAAGTAAGTAATGACTTAGTGTCTTGGGAGTTGAGAATATGATGGAATTGAATTATGTAGGTTTTTGAAAAATGCAAAACAAAATATTAATGATTTTAGAAGCAAACTTGACTCCCAATTTCTTTTTATTTCCATGCAAACTGGAGAGGTTACTGATAATTAAGACAAGGCATCTTACTGCTTTAGCTAATACTCTACTCACTGTTTCTGTTAGTTACTTTAATTTTTAAAATATTCATACCTGAACAAAAGGGAAGGAAATGAAAGCTATGTAGGGTTTTATTAAGATGTTAAGAAATGTTATTTCAAACTGTTTTAAAAAACAGTTGAAGTTGCTAGGCTACAGCAGCATAAACTTACATATCACAGTTCCTAAAACATTAAAGATCTTTTAAAAAAAGACTATTAATTGCTAAAGCCCTAGTCTTATTTTGCACAGATAATAATCACAATTGTTCTCCCCTAGTATGAGGTGCACTTTTCACCACAATTCATCTTTTTTTTTTTTTTACACAATCCAAGTTTAGTTCCTTTAATGTTAGTCTAAAAAAATATGTTTGTACAGCATAAAGTCTTTCTAAAGAAGTGAAAACACTAGTGAGATTTGATGTAGGACCTCATCCCATCCAGCTTCTTCAGGGAAAATAGAAATACAGAAAGTATTTCCCCATATTAGAAGTTAAACAGAATATTTATATATCATAATTTCAAAATAAACTTGTTACCTATTTTTCAAATTAACATATTTATTCTATCATTAATACCAATAAACAGTCCAAGGAAATACGATATATATTATGTGTAAAAGTATTTCTTAAAATGATAGAAACAGGCATAATCTATCACACCTTTTTCTGGCCCAAAAAAGTTTTTAATAGGATTTGAAAGTGGCCTTGTTGTACTAATGAATAATGAGTGCACTTTTCAGGACAGATAAAAATTGCTGTAGTAAAATATTATATTCTGAGCAGTGTGGCCCTTTACTTCAAGTGGCATGCTTTTTGTTAGTTATATGATTGGTAAATGTAGTCATATAAAAACCTTAGTTAAAAAAATCAAGGTATTACTACTCTTTGGATACTGTTTTACAAATCAGATTACTACTCTTTGGATACTGTTTTACAATTCAGAAGCCTATTTAAAGAGGTCAGATTCTTCCTTGACTGTGTTTTAATCACCATATATGAAATTTTAGGCTATTGCAGATGAATCTAGAGTGATATATCCCATCATCAACCAGAATTCTTGGTAGTTATTTATTTCCATTAACTATACAAAGAATCTGGAAGAGTAGTTTAGGATATATATTCAATGAAAGGAGACATTCATTTCAGTCTATGCTGACAGTATTCCAGAGATAACACAGAAGCTGTAAAATTTGGGAAGATGACTGAGTAATGGTGGTGGAAAACATGACAACTACATTCCACCTGCAAGGACTCATAAATAACAAATAATCCATCCACGTCTAGATTTGTGTGCGGCTGTATAGTTGAAAATTGTTAACTAAATTAGTTTTAGTTCTTAAAATGGAACTTTGGGGTAGAAGATTCTAATGGACCATTTACAACTGATGTACATATTTCCTATTTTTAAAGCAAGCTTTGTGATAATAAAATGAATTATTATCAGCTCTACAATCTGGGTTAAATGCCAAAAACTAATGAATGTTCTGCGTAAAATGGAAATATTTGTTAACTGCATAGGTTTTGCTTATGTTTGTATAATTATGGCCATACTTATTTTCCTATTTGTGAGCAAACCTGAATAATAAGGGAAGAAGGCATGAAGCAGAGACAGACAGCCAAGACATTTCTTAAAATGTCAGTTTCTAAATTACAACATTATTCTAAAGTGTATGGGCAATAATATTCTTTCTATGTCTACTAGGAAACAGTGAGAAAAATACAGACCTGTGCAGAACTCCAAAGCAAAAGACAGATAAATAGGGCTAGAAAGGTCTAATGAGTGAGTCATTTGTGATAAAGGCCTGGAGTGGGTAAAACTTTTTATCTAGATTTTGGTTTGTCTAAAGTTGGAAACATTTAGTTTTACATGAGGATAAATAGTGATTAATGACAGCAGAATATGAATCATGTCTATTTTCACCTATATGGAAAGGGAATAAAAGAAGATTAAGAACTTGCCTACATCGCTTTAAAAAGAGTTACCTTTAAGTGTTTTGAGCTGTTTCAAAGTAAATGAATCCAAAAAAAAAAAAAAAAAAAGCTGCCATTTGCTCAAGTACAAGTCATTACTTCCCTGTATGATGATCCATTTGGTGTATGCATTCTACAAAGCGGGAATGCCGTATCCATATGGGTAAAAAACCCCATGCATACTTCTTTGCTTAATGAGAAAATTTATTCTCTGTGTGTTTGTTTACCTGATGGCATATTACACAAAAGAAACCACTGCATTCCACATCCAGTGATAAAATAAATTCTCATGACTATGACACAACATGGCATTGATTTGCTGTATTTTGAAGGGGCTAGTTAGCATTCTTTTCAAAACACTCAGTGGACTAAAATATTAGTTACAGCAGCAAGTAGTACCTCTCTGCTAGTAGGTGGGGATAACTGCAGGACTGTCTGCAATACCAGTGCCATGGTACAGACTAGTTTTAATAGTGGAACAGAAGCAGTAATCTGCAGTTTCTTCACATACAGCTTTCTTTTTGCAGCTGCAAGTGTACTTAGAAGATCCATGTAACGAGTTAGAGAAAGTTAGATAGACAGAGAAACTGTTTCAGAAGGGATTTTTCTTTCATCATCTCCCTTTTATGTATTGGTGGGTCTAGGTTCAAGAAGCATGCAAGCATCATTGAGAAAAAAATTTCTAACAGGGGCTGCAGAATTTGCCTTTTGTAGAATGATTTGAAAGAGAGAGGTGAAATTTAAAAGGGAAAGGTGTCAGCCAGGATCTGAAAGGGTAATCTAGGATTATCTAGGATAATCATAAGGATGATCTAGGCTAGAAGTTGCTTTTTCATTTGCATCATAATATTTAGATGATCCATGTAATGCACAATAAAGAAAGTACCTATTTCTGAAGGCTGAAATAAGATGTCTGAGTCATTGCTGTTGGTTCACCAATGTGTTGCCACATGACATTACATGAGTCTGGAAGGGCACAGGTCCTTACAGCAGTATCAAAGAAGGGGTAGTATGGCTTTTCTTCCTGTTTTCAAAATCTTGTTTTATATTCCACCCAGAGGGGATCAAAGTTTACTGTATCATTAATGCTACTTTTGAGATGAGTTTCAGGCACTTGAAAGGGGGATAGTTTTATTTAGAAACATGAACATCACAGTGTACTACTTGCTTGGGCTTTGTTTATTATCATCCTATGTTTCATATTAAATTTCAAAATGATATTGTGGCATTGCAAACAGTTTTAACATTAGTGCCTTTTGGCATTAAGATTTATGTCTGTATTTAAAAAGTGTTTCCAAGCTTAATATTGATGATGTTATAGTTTCAAGGATTTGTTGATGTAAAAGAAGTTTTAGAGAATTTGACTTTGAAAAATCAGGTAGACTTTTAATTATGACATTACAAATATAACAAATTTGCTCCAATTTCCTCTAATAATTATCAAAGCAAAGGATATGCACAATTTAGGCACCAGATAACAGACCTTTTATAAACACATATCCATACTAAGAAGCTGTTTTTTCAGTTTAGTGCAGTCAAAACTTGAGCATGCAAGTAAACTTAAGATGGATGAAGTTAGGTTCCACCTACATTTGAAGGCATCATTTACCTTTTCTTTCAGATGTTGAAAAGTGGTTAATCCCATTAGAATTAAAATAAAGTCTTAGCAATGTAAAGAAAAATCTGTTTTCTCTCTTGAAAAAATAAATCTCTTCTTTTTATGTTTTTAGACTTTCTCCATGTGAAGCTGAACTTCAGGAATTAGTGCATCAAATTGACGTCATGGTAAACAGAAAACAAGTGGAATGGGAAAGAAAGATGAGAGCTTTAGAAACAAAGATGGATATCCAGGATCAAGAATTAGCAAGCGCCCAAAGCAAACTGGATCAAAAAGGTCAAGAGGTATTTAAGAATATCACATTCTATAAAGAAAGTATTTATTCTGGTACTTATTAGTATGCTTTAAATTCTCTATAAGGAGACCCGTTTGTTCTATTATGTAAAAATGCCAAACACCCTTTAAAGGTCACTAATTATCCTTAGTGTTTTGTTTTAAAGTGTGTTTCTGTTCTGAAAAGTGATTGTAAAAATGTCATTGAAAATCTCATATTTCTTCTGTTTCCCTAAAGTCTAAATCAAATATCCTCAGTTTAACTGTAAAAAAGATAATTTTATGGATCTTTTCTAAATGCCAGCACTTCTAGTTTCATCAGAAATTTTAGATGGAAGTATACAGTTCAAAAAGGTTCACAAAACTATGTCTTTGTAGTTCCTTTTTATACTGATTTTCATCATTTTACATCATATACTGTCCTTGTACGATAATTTTATTCATCATGAAGATTCAAATTGTATTATTACTACTTTGACTTTCTTATGAAACTGAAAGCCCCCCTGTACCTGGTGTTGTCTGTACTTCCCAGTCTTGTCTGCTGAACTCAGAAGCATCAAGAAATCCTTGCACAGCATTCAGTTCTAGTTCAAGGCAGCTGAATTTAGGTGTCTACACAAGGGCATTGCTGTGTGAGCTAGGTGTCTAAACTGCCAGTGGCAGTTCTGAAAATGGAGTAACTCTCCCTAATGAGCAATTAGGAACTTGCCCTTAGTCATCGCGGTCAGAGGAGCCCAGAGAATAATTCAGGTAGCCAGTCCTCAAAGCCTCAATTTATTTGCCTGTACAGAGACATTATCTGAAATACTTTAGCATATTCTGCCTAGCTTCCAACTGTCCCTCCAGAAAAGCATAAGTGTCATGTATGCACCGTGAAACTCGGTAATAATTCAAGTTATCTCAAATGGCACTGTACTTAGGGAGCTGAAATGAGTCTACAGTGTCTTCCTATAATTTGTACATAAGTAGTGGAAAGTCTCTTCTATGATTTATTAGCCATTCAAGGAAATTTTTCACAATGGGGCACAGCAGTTCATTCACATAGCTGGGTCAGAAAAGCTTTCAGAAATTATCTTTTATGACAGCCTTGTACAATATTATCATTAAATCGTAACGTAAGCATACACTAAAACTTTTTATTATAAAATCCCCAATTTGATGTTGATACCACAACCTGGGTTTCTGGTATCCAGTTTTATTATTAAGTTACTGCATTAAAATATATTTTTAATATCTCTCCCTTAAGCAATGGTCTTCTTTTAAAGTTTAAAATTACTTTTCCAAAAATGACCTACTTTGAAACACTTCAGAAAAGGTACATTTGAGTGCTTATTCTAACTGTAGGTGGAACTACTTCAACAAAAATTGGATGACTTACAGAAAACTAAATATGAAATGGCTCAAAGCTATGAAACTCAGCTTCAAGCACTGAAATCTCAAGTAAGAAAAATGTCACTTTCATTATTTTGTGATTGTATTATAAAAAGCTTATACATGCCAAATGGTATAGATGTAGTATTATGGATTTGGGAAAGATGAATCGTGTCATACAAATGATGACGACTACAGCTTCCTCCCAGACTCCATTATAATTTCTGTACTGTCATGTCCAAAATCGGATGGATTTTGATGTGATTGTGACATCTGTTATGAAAACAGATACATGATTTCCTGACTTCAGACTAACAAAACCTGAGAATGAATAAAATAGATTCATGCTGTTAAGACTCTGATACACATTAGGAATTTTAAGATTTAAACTGTTCTTATGTTTTTGCTGTACATTTTTCTGCTTTTAAGGGACTATTAAAGTGATCTGACAGCTTTCCTTAATGTATAGGTTTCCATAGTATCAAAATGGGAGTAAGCCAAATTAATGATACTGGGAATTTGTTTGAGCTTTATTTATTTCAGAGCGTGCTCACAGCCCAGAAAGGCAGTTGTATCCTGGGCTGCATAGAAAGAAATGTGGCCAGCAGGTCGAGGGAGTTGATTCTCACCTTCCACTCGGCTCTGGTGAGACCCTGTGTGAAGTGCTGTATTCAGCTCTGCAGCAGCTGGTACAGGAAAGACATGGACCTGTTGGAGCGAGTCAAGAGGAGGCAACAAAGATGAGAAGAGATATGGAGCGCCTCTCCAGTGAAGAAAGGCTTGGAGAGCTGGAGAAGAAAAGGCTCCAGGGAGAGCTTAGTGCAGCCCTTCAGTAGTTAGAAGGGGCTTATTAGAAAGATGGGGACAGACTTCCTATCAGGGCCTGTAGTACCAGGAGAAGACACAAGGGTTTTAAACTGAAAGCTGAGGAACAATTTGGGCTTTTTTCAGTGAGGGTGGTGAAACACTGGAACAGATTGCCCAGAGAAGTTGTGGATGCTCCATTCCAAGGCCAGGTTGGGTGGGGCTTTGACCAACCTGGTCTAGTGAAAGGTCTCCCTTTTCATGGCAGGGAAGTTGGTCTAGATGATCTTTTAAAGGTCCTTGTCAACCCAAACCATCCTGTAATTTCATGATTCTGTTTGGCTGTGTTTGCTCTGCCACCTGCATTTTTGTTTCTTCACTATTTTCTGCTTCAATCATAAATCAACATTTTTTATGAAACTTCAGTTGATTCTATTTCTCACATTCGAAGAAGTTAACGTACACAATTCTGTATTGTTTTTCCTGCCATTTTTCTGTTCCCTTCACTGGGTTCTCGTACCAGAGACTTGGTGTTGTAATTTCCAGTCATCACACTTACTATATAATCATCTTAGATTGCATAAATTTGCTATCATTATTTTCATTTAGAAATGATAACACCACCTGAATACATCAAACAAATAAATGCATTACTTATTTTTAATGTTATGTTGTCTTTAATTTATATTTTCTTTTATATATGAAAATTGATTTGGCAAACAGTTCTGTAAGTAAGCAGTGAATGCTTTGGTTGTTTTGTAATTAACACTTCTAATCATTTGGGAAAGTAGGTAGAAATAAAAACTGTTTTATAATTTACACAAATTACATAAAAAGAAACATTTTAGCATGATTATTGAGAAGATAAACATCACACAGTGAAAAACAGTGTGGTGTGACTTTTTACGTATAAGATGTAAGCTACCTTTAGCAATGCAGAACTATCCTCCAAAATATAGTATATCTCTCTCTTGTCCTATTCTTTTTCACATTTGTTGTAGTATTTTTCACTTTTTAATTAATTTTTTTAATCACATGCTAAAAATTATTGGGTTTATGTTACATGTTATTGTTAAGATCTTCAATGAAATTGAAATTTTTATTTTTAAAAAGAAGAAGTTGATGTTTCCTACCTACAAGTTTTTTCTTTAAGCCTGGTTATATTTTTTGTCCAGCTCCTCCTCTTTAGTTACCACTTAGATCACCTAACCTTTCTTTGAGTTTCTTGATTGCTTCTTCTATTACCTTTATTCAAGAAGTTTAAGATTTCTAGCTCTTTAGAATATACATCATTTTCCCAGTCCATGTCTCCAAACATTTCCTTCTCTCTCAGTCATCCTGCTTATTTTGACCAAGGTTTCAGCACTGATACTCTTTCCATTTTATTTTCTGATCCTCATTCTTTTCCTTTTGCCACACCATATTTCTTCATGAAGTGCCCATCTGGTACACACTGACTGAAGAAGCAAACTGTTGAATGCCTATGTTAGGAGGTCTGCCTGGATTCTCTGTGATAAACAGAATTCTGCCTGTCAGAACAATTCCAAGCCCCTATGCTAGACAGGACTATCCTACTCTTCATCTCTAGCTTTTACCAGTCTCCTTATTAAGTTTCTTTCCTGAATTACAGTGCTGCAGTGTCTACAACAAAATTACTTTAATGTCCCCAGTTTTCAGCTACACAAACTCATATGTAAAAAATATAGAGCTTCCTTGACAATACTAATCTTTGCCCTATCTCCTTTGACTCCCTTCTCTTTTGGTTCTTATCATCACTTGGAAGTTATACCACCTTCTAAACTGTATAATCTTAAGAGCTACACTTTAGTTTTGCACAAATGGTATGTTACTATTTACCAATAGCATTGTAGCTTTCTCTGCAGATGTATTCTAAAAATTACTCCCAAGATTTGTTCCTCCCTAATCTCACCAGAAATAGAAAGGATCACTTTTTCTAGTTATCAGAAAGCTAGGCTATTCCAAACAAATTTCCCTTCTGTGATTCTCTGTGCTTTTTTTCCTTAGTACTGCTGAAAGCAGCTGTTTAATGAGCAGTAGTCCCACTGAACTGATTATGTGCCGGTTGAACGCAGTAAAAACGATGCTTTTTTCCTGTATTAGGGAAATAATGCCTGGTATGTAACCTGAAACTCCTAGGCCACACTGTTGCACTCATTCAAATGTACAACATTTTGTCATAATTAAACAGCAAAACTTTAGAGGTTCATCTTCATTACTTGCTCCTTCCTTTTTTTATTTTTTATTAATGTCTCATAGTTATTCTCATTTTGAAAATGACAGAAATCTCTCAGCAAAAGAACAAGAATCTATTCTTGCTCCAAGCACTTGGCAACTAATTGCTTTGCTGAGACATTTAAAAGCTGGATGGCTATGTCTGAACAACCTCAGGCTCCCTTTAGAATCAACAGAGAGAAATGGACACCCCTAAAATACAACTCATGTCAGTGTATGACAAGAATTTAAGACAGCTGAAATGACTAAGCATTTGCAGGCAGCTTTTTCTAATGCAGAGTAGCTCAGGCTTGTATGTCTAACTTTCAGAAATCTGAACTTAGATTAATTCTACCCCAGTTAGTTAAAGTGCCTCATATTTTGGTCTTTTGTTTGTTTTTTTTTTTCCCTCCAACATGTATAACATGCAGAGAGAACAACTTGGACGTTTTAAAGTGAATATCTAGCATTAAATTGAATGATTTTTGGCTTTTAGTCTAGTTTCCAGTAATGATAACATCCAGACTCTAATCTGTCTGTAATACCCTACTGTCATTAAATACTCAGACTGAATTTTCTGATTTTGGCCATTCTGTGCCATTTTAGACTGATGTCCTGAATTGCTGGATCCTATATTTCCTAGTCTTTTTAGCATGAACATTCTAATAGCTGTCTTATCTGAGTTTGCTCTTCCCAGGCAGTTCACATATGCCATAATATATTCAAGAGCAAAACTGTTATTTGAAAAAGGGTGTCTTTCTTCCAAGGACAATGAGTTCCATGTTGTTTGAGCCTATATACTCTTGACTCATTTTAAATATTTCATCTTAACTGTGTTCTCTGGCAAGGTCAGTTTCAAATAGAGGCAGATACTCTGCAAGACTTTTGATTCGGTTTTGAAGGTGGTATCTCAGCTCTGTAAATCCGTGTTACAGAATTGCTATTCAGACATTCCAAGCTGGTCAGATCTATCCCCAGGCCTCCCCATTTCATGAAACTTTCTAGTCCAGGACAATCTATCTTCTTGTCATCTTTTCAATTAGTTTTTGCTAATTATGATTCCCAACTTCATCTCAAATGTCTCTAGGAAGTTTCCAGATGATTTTTTAACTTCAGTTTCTGTATCTTTTCTAGACTTCTTTGGCCATCTTTGTTATCTGCACAAACCTCAATTGTTCACTCTATGTTGATTCAACAGGATTCCATTCCATTTCCAATTACTTCCTTGGAAGTAATTTCTTTTCCAAACAGTAGTTCACTTTGAGCAGTTAACAAAAGTATGAGATTTTATGGTTTTTGTTTGGTTATACAAAGAACTTTATGTTAGAGTCAGAATTTTTAAAGTCATATATACCTAAATTTAAAGGAACTTAACAACAAGAGACAAGTTCAGTAGTTGTAGTTATAAGGTTCTTTTCTACTCAACATTCTTCACGAAGTTCTTTTGCTCAGCCTTTCTTAAGACCATATTTTTAGTGTTTCCTTTGTCAATATCCTTGAGTTTGCTTGTGTTTTTTTTTTTCCTACATAAACATATTCCTACCAGACGTCAGTTTTCTGTATCAAACCTGTGACAGCCACTAGAGAGACACTTTGCTTTAGTACAGTAGAATGAATTGTTGATCAGACCAGCTGTTTTTCTGAAGAGGCTGGTGGTACTTCCTTGGTGCCTTCCCTTCTCTGCCTCTATCTCCTTTCCTCTGAGTCCTAAGCCGGGTTTTCATGGTAAGATCAAGAGTCAGTGTCCTTTGTCTATTTAGTGTCTAATTCTATGAGACACTCTGTGGTAGTTAACAATTCCAGCAGGATGCAATCATCACACATCACAACATTTCCACAATTTTCATCATAAGAAAGAAACATGCAAGTTTAAAGTACATTAATGATTATCTGTCATTCTTACTGGTGGAACATCCTTTAAAAATGTCAACACAAGATGGCAGTAAACAAGTACAGAACATTCCATATAAATATTGTAAAGGAAGTGCCTCTAAGGATAACAGCTATGAAGACTTCAGCAGGGTTAAGTAGCGATCAAATGAGCCCATTCCAACAGTTAGTTAATATTTATGTGAGAGCTTAGTCTTGTTCATCTATAATAGATTAACTTTATTAATTGATTTTTTTGTTACATTGATTAAACATTCAGAATGCTGAAGCTGTAGTTGGTGTTTCTAGTTTAAAGAAAACTTTTGCCATGTGGTCATCTTTGATAGATTTTTGCATGTTCAACTCTGCTTTTGTTTTTAGTTTTCAAAGTTGACACATAGTTATGAAAAGCTACAATTACATCAGTTTAAACAAAAAAAGGGTAACAGTAGAGAAAAATGTGAGGAAAGCCTAGTGACATCATCTGACCCAAGAAATTTATACAAGAAACTGAAGGTAAGAATACTTTGTTATTATATTCTAATTTTAATATGCCTTTAGAACTAATCTGTGATTTATAGTTGTAAGCTTTACTTTTCTCATAATTTTACAAAAAAATTATATTATTTTCTTGCTCTGGCAAGAAAGATGCATAGTTTAATATTAATATTATTTTTTTCTAAGTGTAGCTATAAATAAATGTTACTATTTTCCTGATCAGTATATGTGTACTGGATTATATGATCTCTTGAGGCATCAGACCTTTTACATATGCAGGGTACTGTCACATAATACCTACCATTCATTCAAGTTTTATAAACCTCAGGACAACCTTGACCATGTTGGGTTACATAGTTAAAAAAAGGATTTAGGGTTGGAAAACTGCTTGTTGCACATATATCTTAACAGCACCCATGTAGCTGAGACAATCCACAACCCTGACCTCAGTGCCTGGTTTCCCAAGGTAACGCCTGAGGAAAGATTAGGCACTTAAAAATACATTCCACAGAATCCAGTATACGGATTGGGGGACTAGATAATAGGTGCTGAGGACAGGATCCAGTCACATTTCCTATCCCTTTGGACACAGAATGGATTGTAGTGAACCTGTTCTTGGATACAGGACGATACTGATTTCTGATCATAATTCCAAGCCTTAACTTTTCAGAGTTGGAGTTTAATCCAATAAATTTGCTGGTGTTCTGTACAAAGTGAAGCAACTTCAAAAGGAAGAATCCCAGAGCCTGTTAAAAAATAACGTGTTTGTTGGGTAGAAAATGAACATGGGAAAATTCTACTTCAGATCCTGTCTGGAAGAATTATGAAATAGTCTTCCATATATGGGAAGAACAGTCTAATCTGTAATCTGATGAAGCATAGGAAGATCACAAAAAAAAAATTTATATTTTCTCTGGCCATCCTTTGTAAAAAGCATAATAAAGTAGTTTGTGCTTAGACTGCTTACTAAAATGGATCCTGTAGGCAAAACAAGCAGAGGAATATCAAAGTGAGAGCTAGTTGCCTAGCTGCTAAGCATTGGGAAGACTTACATGTTTATGATGTAGACTTATGATGTAGATGATGTGGACACTGAGAATTTGCGATCAACAAATTAAGCCCTAGTAGATTTTAAGTACTTTCGTACTTTAACTGTAATTAAGCGAAGCTTTAGAGTTTATTTTGGACCGGTCTGTCTTTTATATTCTTCTATAAAACACAGGATTAACTTCTGCAACCTTCAGGTGGCTGTACCTGCATAGATATCCTAGACACATTGTAGTTCTACATGATGTTGCTGTCTCTTCCACATGGAAGTTCTTACCATGGGAAAAGCTACTACACTTTGGACAGCAGCATAGCTGCCAACAGCTGCTACTGCAAGAATAATAAATGGGCTATACATCTATCACTGACTAAATATATCACTGCTGTAAAACTGTCTGATCCAGCTAATTTGAGAATAACCTTATTCAAGACTAAAATTTGAAAATAATGTAAGACAATGCTGTAATTTTATTAATTATGCAGTATGAAAAATGAGTGCTTGGAATATATTTAGCAAATTCTAGTATTCAGGAAATAATTACTGTGTTGAAAATCTACTATGCTCAGCAGTAAGGCTTTGAACCTGCAGTCCTCATTAAGTAGTCTGAAACTCCATTTGTATCATGTTTTATAAAATAGGAAGATATTTATTGTTTTAAATACCAAAGCAGATATTAAAAAAGCTATAAAAGAGGACTTGTATTAATCTATGTTGAAAAGCATTCAATTTTGTTTCTGTTGGAAAAAATCTTTATTTTTTTAAATTTGGGGAATATGCCAGTGTAAATTAATTATAAAACATCATCTGTCTTTTTAGAATAACATTTCCATTGTGAAAAAGGACATTCTCATAACAGTTTATTAGTTTTCATTGTATAAAGGATTATACTGTTATTTTGCTAACTTTTCAAACTAAAAGAGCAACAGTTCTAGTAATGGGAGTTCTCCTGCTTATTTTGTAGGGTACTGCCTTTAAAGTCTATTTGTGAACATATAAGACCTGGTATGATCCAAAAGCAAATTCGAATACACTATAAATATGACTATAAGAGCAAATACAAAATCAATATTAGATAAATTTGATGTAATAAAATTAAAGAGGTTTTTTGTTTAAACTAGGTGAACTCAGAACCCAAAGTAGCCATTGTAAAGAGGACAAGAAGTAAAATTTATTCAAAGGAGCTGCTGTTCCATCTGCTGTAGAAAAAAAAGAAGGCAAAAAGCAAGCACTCAAAATGTGTCTGAATATTAAGGGTTTGATTCCCTGTTGATTACTCTGATTGACATTGATATGGCTTTAAAGTCACAGGAACTACCATCCAATAAAACGAATATATTATGGTAGTAGTCTAATATCTACAGCAATTATTTAAAACATTTTATATATTTTATAGGTTTTATAGTGTTATAATATATTTTATAATTTTTATTCAGGGATTATGTTTATCATCCATTTTTGTCAGATTACTATCCCTTAAGACTGGATTTTTTCCTGATGGGTATGACTGGATGACTGGTTTATATAATTGTTCTTTTTTTCTTCTTTCCAAAATTATGGAAACATTATGTATTAATTTAAAATTCTTTTTTTTTTCAATCTATACAAATTGCAAAAATATTTTGATTTAGGAAAAGAGATATTTTCCCTATGTTTTCTAGTCTTGTTTTTCTGTCTTTCAGGAATTTAAATTGAGAGAAGGGGATAAGAATGGGACAATCTGCCAAAATTATCCTGTTTATTTGGATGCTCAACAAAAATTATTACCCAAAAAATATAATTCATTTCAGGTAAAAGTCTTACCTTCCTTCTCTAGGAAGAAAAAGAACTGTTTGCTCAGTTAGACTTTTTTTTAACTTAATTTTTAAAAATTAAGCTTACTGTGAATCTGATAAGGCATGTCTATATTGGCAGTGAATATATTGCATTAGGTAAGGCAGGCCCATACTGGAAGACCTAATGATACATACAGTTATTTTACTTCAGTTTTTCTCATGAAAATGAGAAAATTAAAAAGTATCATGATGAAAATTACAAAATTTCTAAAAAACAAACAAAAAATCAGTGAATATGCCTTTTTTTACTTTTTAAATATATTGTGGAGATACTTTTATCTTCTGTGCAGTTTACTGATATGCAATTAATTATGACAAGTTATTTAAAAAGTTTAAGAAGTTTCTTACCAAGTAGTATGTGCCATTACTAGGACTCAAATATAAAATTCCTTCAAATCTGTTAGCCTTCATTTTTTTGAAGGTCATAAATATATACTAATACTGATTATGCAGAAAAATGAATTTTCATATGCTACTCCAGAATCATATTTTTCAGCTTTCTTTATATGATTCAGTCCTTGGTTGACTTTGTGATTCTTTTTTACTTGCCAATTTGCTTATTACATTTTTATATCATGGCTAGGCTTCGCCTAGATATAGCCTATTGATCCAGCATATTTTAATCTTTTTAATTCCTTCCAATCCAGAAAAAAATGTTGATTTAATGATGTCTTGATGACCTATCCTGCAATAAAAAAAAATAAATAAAAAAAAATTTTAAAAAAGGAGAAAAAAAGAAAATAAGTCACAAATTGCCTGGGCACCTTGAAAATTAAGTAAGGGGAAGCCAATTATGTTGCTGACTGGTAATTCGCTTTTCCACTGTTACTAAGCTCATTGGATCTTAATCTAGTGAAGATTTCTCTTAACAATTTCTGTTAGACTCTACTCATATCCAGAGTTTCCAAGAATGGCAGTTAAGTTTTGGTTTTAGCTGCTGAGAGAGTTATATTCCAACTATTCAATTTCCATACAAATGTGTTAAAACCCCAAGTTGATGATTAGACAAAGATATAGACTGATATATACTGATTATATAGTTAGACAAGTCAAAATAGAGTACCTGGTGTGATCATTCGCATTTTTTTCTGTTGAGATTTTCATTGCCAAGAGTCACCTTTCTTTGAAGACAATTTTCTTCACAACTGTAACAGAACACCAACTATTTTTTGAAATAGAAGTCTGATGTTAGCCCTTAACTGTTTCAAAAGTGTTAATTGTTCCTGTGTCTTTGGCTCAAGCTGCTCTTTTGTGAGGTCTTTGCCAGTTGAAGCCTTGCACTATAATTTTCACAGGATGAATTGACACTTTGGTATATCAGACTCCATAACTTAGATGTTGAAGGGACCTTAATTTGTTATCTATAGGAATGAGACTTACCTGGAAATTTCTTTTGGCTTTTTATTTGATATGCAGCCAATGGTCCATTCTGCTTAGGTTCTCAGCCAACACAAATTCCAGGAACATAGTCAATAACATCAAAAACTGTCTAAAGCACGACTTCTTGCAGTCCTTGTCAGTGAAATATGGTATTTGTAACCCTAATTATTTTTACTATATATTTTCTTGCTTAGCCTGGTGTCTGCACATGATATATGATTTTCAGGTTATATTTTGTTGTCATTTTTCAACTAATTCTCAGTCTTCTGAAAGATTAGTACTGCTTTTAAATCTCCCAGTAGAGGGGTCCATGTGGATAGTTTTTTAAACAGCAAAAACGGTTACCATAGTAATTATGCTTCTTCACAACGCCCGTGAATTCAGAAATACTGGCAAAACCAGTTTTCTGAAGTTTTGGTTTTAGGAGTTTAATTAGTACAAGAAACTGAATGAAGTGTACGACTTTACAGAATGTGCAAATGATTCTTCCCCAGGTTTAAGGATAATGATCTCAAAAAAGTACAGTTCCTGTAGTAACTGAGCTGTTTATACATGAACTATGTAATGCTAGCCCCCTAGTCAAAGGTTAATATCTATCCTGAGGCGCGCACACACACAACTCCTACTGAGTTCAATGAATCAAAGAGGAACATTTCTCTCAAATTACTTTTTATAGGTAACTGCTTTGAGTAGGTCATCATAATCACCTTTTTCACATTTGAGGATTATTAACATTAAGTACTAGGAAAATACGCAGCACAGGAGGAAAAATCCTTGGAAAAATTCTATGCCCTTGAAGGTTTCTGAAACATTTTTTTACTGAGGGCAAGGAACATGAGACCAAAATAAGGGAAGTATCCATTAGAGGAGTAATTAAAACTGTTCCAGTTGTGCCATCTTTCTAAGCAAATCCTGGTGAAGATGTAAATAGCTTTATGATTTCAGTAGTAACGGTTTGGTCCCAGCAATTTACATATAATTATTGAATTCATTTAAAATATTCTCTTGTTTTATAGAAGCAGACCCAGAATTATCAATTCCAAATACACAATAAGAAAGAAAACCAAGAAGAGGTATTTACCTATGCCCAACCTGAAAGTGAAAAGGATGATTTGATTATTGAAAAACTAAAGGCAACTGTGAATGAAATAGCAAGGAACAAGAATAAACTTGAAGAGGAAAATCTGAAGCTCCATGAAGATCTAAAACTGTACCAAACCCAGTGCCAGGTAGTAATAGTTTATCATGATAACTGTGGAATTAATGCTGGAAAATTAATTACTTAGGAGTATACTTTAAAAAGTTGTACTGAGATGCCTAAGTAAAAGATCTGTACATCAGGTGTATTCTTTGCAGGAACACAGAATGATCTGTCAACAGTATGTTTATTTTACTTTTAGTAAATCAGAAATAGGTTTGATTATTAGTAGTATATTTTTTCTTGTCTGTTTATCTAGGGGTTTATAACTTTCCTTATCCATAGCATCTCCAGGAACGTACCCTAGTTCACTTGGTTCCTTGTATTCCGATGACTTCTATGAAATCTCTTTATCTGATTTATGCCTTGTTGCACACTGTGCCATCTAGCTAGTAAATAAGTATATAGAAAAGTGTACAGTATACTTTGTTATTTTTGAGGGGAGATTTTGCAGTCAATGAATTTTTAAGTTGCTCTCCATGTAAAGAACCATTAGTTTTTATCTTCCCCCTAGTTCACTGTTTTTCAGCATAGCACTGATCTATGAAGACAGCCATTTGTGCCTCTTCTTTTGGTCTTGGTATATGAGTTCTGACACGATTGAGATAATACAAGATCTTTACAGCCTTTTTTATTAGCTGTGTTTGAAACAGATCGGTAATGAGATTCTTGTTGCTATTGTTTTTCTGGTAGCATATATCATTTATGCTTTTGCTTATTTATTTAAGCACTTCTAGCTTCAGTAATATATATGGATGGCCTCTAGTAACTTCATCTCTTTCTGGAGAACCATTTCTGCTTACAGACAGCCTTGCAGAATTAAAACAGTGTATGCAATAAACCTTATAGGAATTAGTGTATATGTGGCAGAGGTTAATTTCAGGTGTTGTCAGAACAGCCAAGTCATATTGTTTGCACACTAGTTCACTTGAGTCTTTTCTCTGTATTCAAGTTATCAGTATACAAAGCAAACCTTCTGTTTTGGTGCTTGTTAAAAAGCCTGCCACCAAAACCAGCAGTACTAAAATACGGAGTGGAACAAACCATGGCAATTGGAGCAAGTGGATAGATGCTGTAAGATGGAGAGAGTAGTTGTCATGTGCTGTAGCCTTTAAGAAAATCTTCAAGCAGGAGGAACTTTGGAATCCTGAAGAAAATGCAGGAGATATAGGAAGCACTGAAAATGTTTTAAGTGGAGCTAGATGTACATAACATTATCACCTAAAGGGCAGAAAGTTGCAGCGTAACTGTGTTGGTGGTGTGGAACACTGCTGTATTAGAAAAACCACGTTTGGAAGTAGCTGCAGAAGGTAAACACTGATGTAACGTCAATTTATAGTGAAAAGAGGTAGCTCAGAGGAAATAATTTTTTTTAGGAATGTCTATATGAGAAAGAAGGAAGTGTAAAGGCTGCTGTCAGCCAGAAACAGTAAGCAGGTTTGCGTGAAGGAGAGTTAGGTGGAGGATGGGAATAGTTGATGTAGGTAAAGAAGGAAGCAGTAGATGAGAATTTTGGTGTGAAGAACTCTGATGGCAATGAAAGCAAAACTTGTACTGTGCCTCATATACCCTCTATGCCTATGACCGTCTTATGTGTGCTTCTAAATACTTCTTTCCTGCTATTAATTAGCAAGTGATAAACTGAAATGTATGGAAGACCAGTTCATTGGTTGTACAGAAAAAACAAAGCTTGGAAGATCCAAATGGACACTGCAGTCTATTTCTCTACCTTATGAATTATCTGACAAACTTATCTGCAGACATACATGGGAGGGAGCCTGGACACGTCACACAGGGGGCTTGGTTCTTGAAAAGCCTGCATTAAACTGATAAAAAGTAATTGACATAGAAACACATCATATTTAAAACATATTTAAAACACTGAACAGTGGGTTGGCGTTGGGCAGGGTTTGGTAGTTGGGGTGCTCCAGGGGTGGCCTTTGTGAGAAGCTTCTAGAAGCTTTCCCTGTGTCTGACAGAGCCAGTACCAGCTGGCTCCAGGATGGACCCACCACTGGGCAAGGCCAAGCCCATCAGTGACAAACACCTTGGGGATAACATATTTTAGGAGGGAAGAAAAGAGCCCTGTGCAACTGCAGTCAGGAGCAAGGAGGGAGAGTATACGAGAGAAAAAGCCCTGCAAACCCACGGTCAGTGCAGAAGGAGGGGGAGGAGGTGCCCCAGGTGCCAGAGCAGAGATTCCCCTGCAGCCCGTGGTGCAGGTCATGGGGAGGCAGCTGTGCCTCTGCAGCCCAGGGGGGCTCATGGTGGAGCAGAGATCCACCTGCAGCCCCTGGAGGACCCCACGCCAGAGTAGGTGGATATCCAAAGCAGGCTGTGGCACCATAGGAAACCTGTGCTAGAGTAATCTCCTGGCAGGATGTGTGACCCCATGGAGAGTGGAGTCCACACTGGAGCAGGTTTTCTGGCAGCACTTGTAACCCCACAGTGGGGGACTCACTCTGGAGCAGCCTGTTCCTGAAGAATTGCACCTCGTGGAAGGGACTCACATCGGAGCAGTTTGTGAAGAACTGCAGCCCATGGGAAGGACTCACATTGGAAAAGTTTGTGGAGGGCTGTCTCCTGTGGGAGGGATCCCACACTGGAGCGGGGGAAGAGTGTAAAGAGTCCTCCCCATGAGGAGGTTTAGTTTTTATTTCTTATTATCCTGCTCTGATTTGATTGTCAGTAAATTAATTTCCCCAAGTTGAGCCTGTTCTGCCCGTGGCAGTAACTGGTGAGTGATCTCTCCATGCCCTTATCTTGCTTCACCCACAGGCCTTTCTCTCATGTCTCTCCCCTGTCCAGCTGGGCAGGGCAGTGACAGAGTGGCTGTGGTGGGCACCTGGCGTCCAGGCAGGGTCAACCCGCCACAAAACAGCATCGAGGAGAACTAGAGCTGAGCAGGAAATTTTTGAGGCTCTTTATTAGTTGTATTTCATTTGATGTTCTCTAAACAAAACCTAAAGCTTTCTGATTCAAAATTAATTTTAGTTTTGGTGTTTTAACTAGATGCAATAAATATTTCCTAAAATAATAAGTGGTACGTATCTGTATATATTTAAGTGATATGTGAAAGGGTGAAACTCTTGACCTGAAGGACTGTTTCAATTATTATTGCAGCTGCTTCTGTGACTGCTGTTCTTCCTGCTACTATTATAATTCACAGAAGAAAATACAATTTATGTAAATATGTATGATGACTACAGTCCGCCACAGACAATATGACTTCTGCCACACAACTGTGCAAAATTCATTTTCCTTATCCACCCCAGAATGAAATCAGAGGGGTAACCGTCTCCCAGTTTCATATATTATAAAATAATTGTGGCTATTTCTTGAATGTTGAAGTCATGAAGATGATAATAAGCAAGTCTTGCAGACAATTTTAACAGTTCATTAAGCTTTATTTCACCTGAATATGCCCAAACTTGCTTTTCAGTGTTTAAAAAAGCTCTCTTGGCCTTAGTGTAACAAAGGATAAGATGAATTAATCCATATAAGCAACCCCTAAAAAAAAAAAAACAAAAAACACAAAAAAACAATGTAAAAGCACTTCATATCTGTCTTCAGCAACCCTTTCAGCCAGAAGAAAACCACAGGTGTCTTGGAAGGAAGGTCATTCTCATATGAGGCTCTAAGGGAAATAAACCTTTGAAGTTCTTGCTTGCAGTCATTTCTGGATTCCAGTTGTCTTTTGAAACTTTAAAGGCTTTATTTTTGCTTGTTAAGTTGGAAAATATGTACAAATAAAATTAAGAAATTATGAGAAATACTAATGTTTTCAGTGCAATGGTTTTAAAAGTAAAGGATCAACATAATCCTTTTTTTTTAACCTGGAACATGCTTTTCAATCTTAGGTGACAAGAAATAATATTCTCTGGATATTATTATTGCAAGAACTGATTATTACTGCTACTTTTGTTATTCATGGATTATATTTCCAAGTCCCTATCTTTATTATATTTTCAGTATATTTTTGTGGAATTCTAATTTTTTTTTTTAATCATATTTCATTATGCCAAATGTAGCATGTATTCAGATTGTCTATCACATCATCACTCAGAAATTAAAGGTAAAGCAAAGATATGATTTGTCGAGTCTCTAAGAAAAATCTTCTTGTGATTTTTTTGAAAATTTTGTGATGTTAATTTAAATAAGCAATTAACACCATGCAGATGGAACTAGTTTTGGAAATGATTTCTATAGCATTGTTACTTTCAGTGCTTATAAATTTGGAAATGCTGTTAAGAAAAAAAAAGTGGAATCTACTTATGGCACTAATTCCTACAAGTGAAACATGTTCTATGATGCAGAACCTGCTAATATAAGCAAACTATGTATTTTAGATGCATTTAGTACAATAAAGAACGTCTGAATTATGTTTCCTATGATAGTTTCAGAAACAGATGCATTGGAACATTGCAAGAGCTAAAGAATATTCAGCACCTGATTTTCAGATGAGATTTCTGAAGAAGGGAACTGACATGAAAGCACAACCTTTTTCAGAAATGAAAATCATGTATGTCCTTTCATTCAAATTATACAGGTCTCAAATGTGTTCCAATATAGCATTTTAAGCTGTCTGATTTTATTTAACTGTTTATGCATTTGCTTGTTTCTGTAGAACATGGAGGCAGACTTTTCAGAAATGAGATATGAGCTGCAGTCACGGGATGGTCTCTGGAGAAGGATGTAGCTGGAATGCCAGCAGTTGCACACAGAATTATTGAAAATCAAAGAGTACAAAAATACGCAGGAAATTCAAATAAAGTATGTATGTTGACCACAATATTAAAAGTAACAAGTACTTCTCAGCTAATAACTTTTTTCTTGCATTTTGTTTACATCAACTCTGGATTCAAATATCAGATCCTAAACAATTTTAGACTGAGCATTTTCACTGACAATTATATATGACAGGATTTCAGGCAGTGGATGCAAACTGTTAAAAGGTTGTAATGATGCCTAGATCTCTACAAATCAATGCATTTGATATATTTCTACCAATGTGTTTACAGTCTCTAATTTTCTCACCATTAAAATGCCATGGAAATAGCACAATTAAGACTCTCCCTAACCTCCTTTGAATAAAATGTTTGTGTTTTTATGGTTTGTCTAATCTGCTGTAGCCATTTGAGATTATATGAAATACCAGTGTACAAGAGCTTTCAGGATTATTCCTGTATATACTTGCAGTGTCCTGAACCTCTAGATGTCTCCCACCTGGTTTAGGCCAAATGTTGATTGTGGTTTGTTTCTTTTCATCAGCAAGCAGGTGTTCCACAGCATTACACTATGGAGAGGATCCTGTAAGATAAAGAGTATTAAAAGTTCTGCTTGTTTCATGTCTTATTTATTTCTTCTTTAAAGGCATCAGTCATCTCCTGTTCAACTTACTGAACCACTAGAAAATAAAAACACTGAGTTATTGCTGTTTTCAGAAAGTCAAGAACACCAACAAGAAGAGCTGAACAAGGTATTTCCAGATCTTAACTGCAGTATAGCATTTTTGGGTGAGAGGAGAATACTGACTGAGGGTATGTACATCTGTAGAAGAGAGCAGGAGAATACTCTGTAGGTTTAGGAGAGCACAGAGGTTTCATATATGAAAAAGATTTCATGTATGGTTGCATTTCTGGAGGTAGTTGTGTAGCTGTAAAATTGACATTCTGATTCCTGTGCAGTAGCTACCTACATCATTGGAATAATGGGAGAGAGCATGCCTAAGCATTACTATGATTCAGATAATGCCATGCAACTAATAAAGCCTGCAAGGCTATGAGTAATTAATAACCTGTAGAAGGTAAGTTGTAGCTTGTACGTGGTCTCAGAGGTAGGATATGCAAACACATCAACTGATACAAGTTAGTTCAGCAGATACTCACACAAGGTTAAGCTTAATCAGGAACCTGCTATGCAGTCTGGGGCAGAGCTCTTTAGTTTGAACCGTACATCACATTGCATTGCACGTTTCAGAAGCGCTGTGAGCAAGCAGCCGTGGCATGGCACTTGTGGAATGGCAGATGCCTCGGCAGGCCAAAATACTTTGGATGTAGAGGATGCCCAGAACTCGTCTAAGAGGCATGTCGCGGTTTTGCTGAGCAGCAATGTAAGCAAGAATTACAGAATCAGAATTGTTTGGGTTGAAAGGGGCCTCTGGAGATCATCTATTCCAACACCCCTGCCAAGGCAGGATCACTTAGAGTGGGCTACACAGGAATGCATCCAGGTGGGTTTGGAATGTCTCTGTTTGGATGCAGCTGACTTGGATGCAGGAATTTTGGCTTGACAGTCATGATCAAGCTCTTAGGGTTTTTGCATTTACATCTTTTTGTTTACGATTCTAATATTTCTGTGCAGTTTCCCATAAATAAAAATGAAATGCCATCTGTTGCTCATTGTGTACAGTACTGCAAGGAATTGTTAAAATGGGTTCAAAGCTTGTTAGTCTGGGGTTTGCAGTGTTGTTTCTTAGACAATAAAAAAAATCTATCAGCACTAAACTGTTGGTTATAGTAGAAGGATTATGAAAACAATCTTTGTGTTGATACTTTGGCGAACTCTGCACAGGAGATGGTACAGAAAGCTTGACCTTAAATTTTATATGTGATGGCAGGAAAAATTCTCATAAAGTGATTTACCATGTATACTCTTAATTTCTAATATAGTTTCTTATTAAAGAGTCTCTAGATCAATTTATTTACATCACTCCTTAGTTAATTTAGGCTTCACTAAACTTATTTTTAATTAACTTAGGAGCAATATAAAAAAATCATACTTAAGCTTATTGAATGGATATTTTCTTGGATATTTTCCATAAATTCCAATACTTTACATTATTTTTATTGCTTTATTTTAAAATGTTAATCGAAATGTGTTGTATTTTGTTCATTGCTAATACTAAATATGCAAATGAAAGTCCAAAAGAAGTGCTGAAAAAAGATGTAAAAATAAATAAAGCTCTGTGCACTGACTCATAAAGACATTTTATTTTACAATCTCAAAATCTCTGATTCAGTTAGAAGAGTTGGTGTCTTGGAAGCAACAGCAAAAAAAAGTCACTGATAAGTAGCAAGTGATGCAATGATATTTACTGCACAACATTTTTTCTTTTTGAAATGTATTTGCTATAGATAAGAAACCACATTTATCGAGAGGAGCAGTCCCATTGCTCTGAGCAGGAAAGAATGAAGACAGAAATCTCTGACCTGACAGAGGAGCTTCATCAGAAGGAGATCACTATAGCAACTATCATGGAAAAAGCTACTCTTCTGGAAAGACAGTTAAAAATGGAGTTAGAGACAAAAGACAAATTGTTGGCAAAACAACAGGTATGCAAGCAGGCAATAACAGTTTACATCATTTTACTCCACACTATTGATAATGACATTCATTATTGCTGAAAAAAAGGCATTACATTTTTCATGTAGTTTCCATCAGTAGTGCTGTAGTATCCGTGTAGTATTACTAAAGCAGGCAAATTGATACTGGAACATGAAAGCACTAGTAAATATCAACAGTACATCCAAATTGCAATTTTTCCTATTAGATTTCAACATGAAAAAGATCTTGAAAACTTCCAATTTGTGGTTATTGTATGTGCTTTATCACTAGAACTGCTTATTTGTTTATCTAGAAAATTCTAATTTTTAGTGTTTTATAAAGTTTTTGAAGGATCTTAAAAATCTGCACAGAAAATTCTTGTAATTTTAGAGCTAAAAACTCTTAAGATAACAGTGTTTTAATAGCAAATTACAGTTTTAAAAACAAATATATTATCTTCATTATTTAGTTTGTAAACCAAAAGGATTTTTAAATTTAGAGGTTTCTGGTTGAATCAGGGTTTTCTGAGAGGATCACTACATAATGAAAATTGTGGTTAATGTAATAGTTTACTTTTGACAACAGGAAAGTTAGTGTTTGGGGAAGATTAGAGATGTCTCCTACTGCGTGGCAGTCTTTACAAGGTCACGTTCCTGATCATATCACTAAAAGAATAGATGATGTTTCTAGACATCATGACTAGGATTTCATCTACTCTCTGTAGCCTGTAAAATCTGTCCCTCTTTGTATCTCATAACTGCATGCAAACTTTCTTTCTTTCATAAGTCATTACTTCTTTCAAGAAGGTAAATAAAATCAGAGGCACTGCATTTGTAAATCTTCTAAAGATGGCTTAATGCTTCTTTCTGCTTTATTGTTGCTCTATTTAAAAATATTATAGTAAGAATTGTTACTGTTTAATTAAATAAATTAAGATGAAATATCTATACTCAGTGTTATTCGAGTTAACAGTAATATTCTTGTATTTAACTAAGAATTTAATCTTTTCTTAGTTACTGGAATTCCAATACCAAGTTATCAAATCTGAAAACACACATCTAAAAGAGATGGTGGAAAACCAGGAGCATGAAAGTTGCATGGTAATTTTTTTTAATCTACGAAGTATGGAGAATATTTATATACACTTACTGTAAACATAGACTGAGACCATGGCAGATTTAGAGATTTCTGGCTTGCATAAAGTAAATAAATAAAAATAAGGTGTGCAACATAATTGGAACCAAGTGGTGTTCACACACAGGCTGAAGATGGCTATAGCTAGGAGTAATTTGTATTAATTGTATTAAACTAGAAATAAGCTAAATTTTTCAGTAACTGTCTAGACACTAAACAGTTTCTGGTAGTCTATTTTTTTGTAAGTGATGTCACTTGCTTAAGTTTAGACAGTCATCCTCACAGACACAAAAATACGTCCCTTTTTTAATATTTTACACCCTTGCTCATATGTTATTCACCTAACAGTGTAGAAAACTGACACATTTTGCTCCACCCAGCTTATTTTCAGAGTTTAGTATTTGTTTCTCTCCAAACAGGGGATGTTTAAAATTTAATTCATAAAAAGTGTGCCAAAAGGTTATGTAGAACTTTAGTTTATAAAGATACCTGCTGCCTACCACAAAAACTTCAAAACGCCTCCTGCTTACAGAACATCTGCAGTTACTGTATCTATCATTAAAAAAAAAAAAAGCAAAACACTGAAATGTTGTTTTTGTTGTTTAAGTACTGAGGTAAATACATTTTGGGGGGATTTGTAGCCTGTTAATTGTCTTCCTGTGTCTGACAAATGCATGAAAGAACGTCACATATATCCACACCCTTAAAATAGCATATATATTGGTCAGTGATTTCTTACCTATATATACATATACTCTACTATATATATATATATATATATATATATATATATATATATAAATGATATGTTATTGTGGAAACAAAGATGGATGTGTGCATGCATGTCCAGCTCTTCTCTACAGTGATACTCTCCTTGAAGATTGAGAAGAGCTGTCTGCTAAGAATTGTTGGACACCTCACGTGTTTTTTAAATTTTAGCAGTAAAATCCAGTTACTACATTTACCAAGGTCAATACACTTTTCAGTGGATTTGTGGATTTAATAATTCTTTCCTGCTTTACTAAGTATTGTGAGGATCTAGACATTAAAGATTGTGAAATATTTGATGTTCAGATTGTGAAATATTTGATATTCAGATTCCAGGAATTGGGGAGATTTTTATGGATGTGTTTGTGCTGTAGGGTGGAACACTACACAGACCTGTCAGACTTGTGTCAGCCTAAGTCAGTATGATGTAATGCATTATCAGGCAAGGTTACTTTCAGGGTGTAGATTTCAAAAGCAGTGTAGCTGTGCCAGCTCAGTTTTGGGGTTACATGCCATTGTAACTTAACTGCTGATTCTAGATCTATTAGGATGAGTTAGCGCTCTCCTTCTTCCTCTGTTCTTCCACTCCTCCCACTTGTAAGACATAGCTGAGCCCCTGCTCCCTCATCGTTGCACAAAATATTAAATTTTCTTACACTTTCTAGCATTTCCATTCCAGGTTGGCTCATAAGTTTCCCTTAAAGGCAGCTAAGCAAGGCAAGGTTCACAGGAAGAGGTGGCATCAAATCAGTTAGTGCAAGGAACAGACAAGGTTTGAGGTGCAGGAGCACAGTTGTGCTTAGCAATATACTAAGAACCAAACCTGTAATACTCATGAGTTACTGGGTTCCAAAAGAATAAGGTAAAGCTAGAAATATATGAAAAAATAGCTTAATAAAATGCAAGGGATTTTAATATATTGTGTGCAATCTGATAAACCATTTGAGAATTTCCTGTTGATGACAGTATACTGTTTTGGCAAATAGATTTGGCAATGCAGTACTCTGCAGAGAGACAGTTCCAAAATAGTTAGCTCAGGTGTGCAGTGTAGGCTTCATGGAATAAGTGATGGGAGAAAGAAAGAGCAGAGTGTCCCGGCTAGACAACTTCCAGAGCTAATATCCATCATTCCTTCTTGGTATCCTAGTGCATGGGCTCTAGCCCCTGGTCACAGTGCACATGGGGCTTGCACTTGGGGTATTTTGACGTGTATGCCATGTGGGCTGACTCAGTGAGAAGCGGGGTTTAGTAACAGAGCACTCTGTGCTAATGTGGCTTTACTTCACTGCCTCTGAAACTGAAGGTGACTTTCTCAACACAGGTATTAAATTGTGCCTGTGCACATACCCTCTATCTAGTATAGTAATGAGCTTCTATAATTTTTCTTGTTATTTTTGGAGGAATTGTTACTGGAGGGAGCAATACAGTCTGCAGCTATAGCTGTTATGGTTGCTTTTATGTCATCAGTTTTACAAAGCAAGCGATGAATTTACAACAATAATATTTTGAATGCATGTTTATTGAGGAATTTTAATTTGTTTTATTGTGTTATAGAGGCTGTTTTTCTTTCTTTTTCGTTTATCTACAGTGATTTTTTTTTCTGGAGGCAATTATCTTGGTTTGCTCTAAATGTTGCATGATTATATATGGTAGCTAGGTCTTTCTTTAGCGTGGAACATTGTTTTGTGTTTGCTTGTTAAAAATACAGCCATTTATTGTGGAAAAAATAACTACTTAATGATGGTTTTATCTCTTTTCACAGAATATAGATTTATGTAACAAAGAACATGGAAATTTCACAGCTTCTGTTCACAAAATGAAACATGAGAATTTAAGACTAGAAAATAGTGTTGCTAAACTACAAAATGACACAGAAATATCAATGCTGGGTTGCACAGATACATATGGAGAAACAGAGCACAGCTACCAAACCCATTCAAAGATGCAAGGAAAGGAAGAGAGGTAATATTTAGATTGTACACATATATCAAACTTCCTGTAAGTGTTAAGCTTTTTCTGGTTTTGTTCATTCAGAACTCCCACCAACATAAATATCGGACCTATTTAGTATATTTGTATGCAGTTCCTACAGTTTTCTGGGTGGCTGATGGAATTTGGCAATAAATGAAGTTCCAGAAATGTTTTATCCCTAATTTAGTATTTAGTACATGAAACAACTTCAAAAACTTTTTGTGTGCTGCTCAAGTTATTCTAAGTTCCAAGTTTTGCAAAACAGGACAGACTGTATTTTTACTGCCAAAAAAAAAAAAAAATAAAAAAAGACAAGGAAAGGATATAAAAACCTACACGAGAGGTAGACTGCTCCATGGGAGGTTATCTTAATAAGCAGTTTGAACTACAACCCCTGCTGGAAAGGATTGTGTCTTTCACTTTAATTTGTTCGAAGTTTCATTAAATGTATTTTAATGCCTTGTCTGGTTTTGGTGTTCTGGGGTGACCTGATTTTTAAAAGAAACATAATTTCAGATGCTCTGAGTAAGTCATTACTACAATAAACTCCTTGTTAGGGAAAAATAATGAGACTTAAGAATACTCACACTCAAAGAAAACCTTGTACTGATGACTTTCTTCTTATTTCCCTGTATTCAGTGAGGCACTGAACTACCTTCATGGCATTGCAGGAAAAAAAAAAAGAAAACAAAGTCCCTGCTAAGCAATATTTCACAGTACAGGAAAGTAAAAAATAAGAGGAAGCTAAAGGTTTTGATCAGTTGTAATAAAGAACTTGCATTATAGCACTAACGTAAAATAGCTCTGTGAAGCAAAGTTGAAAAGGTTGGAGCCAAAACTGTACATTTTAAGATTCCAAACTCATACATACAGTTTTTGGCAAAATTTAAAATTATTTTCTTTCTGCAAAATAGAGTAGCATCACAATATATTTTTTCCTAGAAGTTCCTTTTAAAGAATGTTGTTTAGTGTTAGACATAGTATTCATGTTTATATAAATAAATAGATATATTATATGTATGTATATATATGCATATACATAATGTGCATATGTATATATATATATATATATATATATATATATATACACACACAAGCAGAAGTGGCAGTTATGGCTGTTTTCCTATGAAGTTTCAAATGATGTTGAAGGTTTTGCAGGAACAAATAATTACAAACCAAAATACAGACTATTCTGCATCCGTAGGTCTCACAACTTCACCAAAATTGGTCAGTGCAATTTTAACACATGCTTCCACTCTTCTCAAGTGAGAAAAAATAGATTTTTTCCCATTTGCTCAGAATTTACACTTGTACATAAGGGACTGTGAAATTTCACTTATGAGAATGTGCATGTATTGGCAATAGAACTATGCACGTAATTTGCAGGATTTTGATTTCATAGCCATTGAAGACCAATGTTGAACCAAAACTGGGAGAGTTAACCTTTACCATAGCAGAAATCTTAGCCACACTACAAAACACAATATAAATTATAAATAATACAATGAAACAGATATATTGAGCCTGGTTTTCAGAGTCTAAACCACACATTGACATATTTGAATTCCTAAATGAAAAGCTATCTAGCTAAATAAATACATACACATACAGATTTCAAAAATGTGTAAATTTCACATGCACTGTACATGCACATCAGCCAGACAGTCTTTTTAAGATTGGGCCCTCTCTATACTATCAGTTCTCCGTTCCCAGACAGGGGCCTACCTCAAGATTTTCCCAGAAAACTAAAATTAAATTTTCAGTCATCAAATGTATGCAGATAAACCAGGGAATTGATGTTGGTTGAGTTAAAATCTGGGGTATGTTTATTTTATTGTGAGCATAAACCCTGTTATTTCTGGTTTAATTTGCAGTTCTGTTTCCATGGTAATTATGGCACTGGAGAAAGGGCACAAAAACTTTTTTTACATAGTAAAAAAATAGAAAACATGGTGTTTATGCAAGAGAGGGGTATACATATATATATATATATATATATCTTCAACAGTATTTTTCAGTCGTGTCTCTCAATCAGTACTGGAATCCTGGGTATGGGCACCATGATGACTTAAAAAGGACACCTCTAAAGAAAACACAGGAAATTCCAGGAAGTTATATTTGCAGTTTTAAAACCAATACGATTTCTTCTTTCTTTCAGCAGACAGTGAACTTCTAAACATTACGAAGTAAGATATGAAGGAATAGCATCTTTTTGATAAAAAAAGGACTGTGCCCATATTCTACCTATGACCACCTCCATTAAATACTGTTCTCTTATATGATAATTGCCTTACTTCTAATTGCCATTTACATAAGTTTTTCCCACCCTCAAGATTTCAATCCTTTATTTGGACCTTAGCCACATACAGCTGATGTAAATTTTGGCATAGTTGAAGAGGACTTTCTCTGATGAAGCTGATGTGTTTAGTTTATTTCTTCCAATATTAAAACACGCATGTGAGCTCCCAAATGAAAAGCTACCTATTTACCATAAAAATATGCACAAAATACATAATGGGTCAACCCGGAGTGCACTTTCATCATATGGCAAAAGTGAAGGGTAAAAGCAAGAACTGAATGGCTGCTAAGGTAGCTGGGGATCACTTAAATGATGTGTGTTGATGGTGAAGTATCTGTGCTGAGGAGGTTTTCACCACCCTTTGGATGTCACACTCTTAGTCACGCTCACCACTATATCAGCTATTGCAGCAGATGAAGTGGAAGCAGTGAAAACAATCTCTTAATGAAAATATTTTTTATCCATTTTTAAAATATAGCTAGCAGTTATACTTGCAAGGTAGAAGCATCAACACAAATTCTTGAAGACATTCTGGTCATTAAAGACCTGTTGTTTTCTTTCTCAAGACTAGTTATGTCAACCAGAACAAACCATGTAAGGAATTTATTTTGCATCACTTTAGTCATTGACCGCATAGGGACCAGGCTGATTTTATATATTACTCTGGAAAAGATGATGCCTGTCTACATAAATTCCCTTTGTGAGGACATAATTCTTTCTCTTCTTGTCCCATATGTCACCATGTCAACAGTGATATTATTTTTGTGAAGTATGTGTGCATGTTAAATACCCTATGAAGTAATCTCACTGAAAATTATTTATTTGCATTGCTAGTGTTAACAAGTGGACAGTTTTTTACAAATTTGCAGATATTTGCCTACATTTGCATTTGTATTCATAGTAGATCTCTGGTGTTAGATATTATTTTGCACTGAAATGGTAGAAGTTTAAACCCCAGATGTAAATACTGTCCAAAGTAAAGGCATAGTATCCGTATTGAAGCACCTCAGTGTAGGTGTCATGCTTTTCAAAAATACGAAGCAGCCCCAGCATGGATTACAGTAGGAAGTGGAGTTCCTTTAAGTAATCAGTCCTTTTTTGGGGGCAGGGGCAGGGGAGGGGGGCAAGGGAGCAATATCTATTTTCACTATCTACGGGCTAGCATAACTGTAGGCACTCAAGTCTGAAAATTCTGCTCTTAACGGAGTAAGCTATATGATAGCAGTAATAATTGTTATTAAATACATAGAGAAGCAGGGAAAAAAGAACATAGATCATATAGACTTTACTGTAGGTTTAGAGAGAAAATTACTTCCAAAAAGGTCAGAATACAAAATGAAGAAAACCAATCTGTGATTTTATTATTCATGCCATCTATCTTCAATTGTGGCAGGTTTTTTTTCACTGTGCCCTTCATCCAAACAATATCTGGAATGGACTTTAAAATGGGGGGGGGGGGGGAGGAAGCAAAACAGTATTCACCTGTGCCCAAGGAGCAGAGAGTGTTTATGTAAAGAGAACATGAAAGAAGAAAACTCTGCCTCCATAAAGGTAAACATTTTAGGTGATTTAGAAAACTGGAAGGTTTGGTGAATAGTCTCAGAGAGTTTTATGTTAGAATGTATAATAATATTATTATAGTAATAACAAAATTATAGTAATATTAATAATATAGCCCTGTGCTTATAATTTCCTTTCCTGTAGCATTCAGAGTATCTTAATCACTGCCTCTTTTATAATCAGAGAAAAAATATATTCTTCATTCGTTCTCTGAGTTGTTCTACACAGTCCATTTATTGAATACTCAGTTTCACACTTCAGGGCTGTCATGGCTTAACCTGGCAGGCAGGTAAACACCACACAGTGACTTGCTCACTCCCCCACCTCCAGGGAAAGAACTGGGATAAAATAAAGTAAAATTTGTGTGTTGAAATACAGTTTAATAGGACAGAAAAGGAGGAGGAAATAATAATAATAATAATTAATAATAATAATAACAATATAAGAATTAGAAGATACAAAACAAGTGGTACATGGTGCAACTGCTCACCACCCACCAACTGATGCCTAGTCAACCTTCTCCCAGCTTTTTATTGCTGATCATGACACCATATGGTCTGGAATATCCCTGTGGTCAGCTGGGATCAGCTGTCCCAGTTGAGTCCCTTCCCAGCTCCTTGTGCACCCCTACACTCCTTGCTGGTGGGGTGGAGTGAGGAGCAGAAAAGGCCTTGACTCCATGTAAGCACTGCTCAGCAGTAACTAAAACATCCCTCTGTTATCAACACGGTTTCCAGCACAAATCCAAAACACAGCCCCATACCAGCTACTTTGAAGAAAATTAACTCTACCCCAGACAAAACCAGCAAAAGGGCATGAGCAGGTCTGTTAAGGCTGCACAGCCACCCTCTTCCAACAGCAAAAAATTCAAATTAAGATTAGAAAATGATGTTATGATCTTTCTGCAGAAAACAGGCTTTTCCCTGCACTTGGTGAGTTCTTGTTTTTATTTAAAAAGAAAAAAAAAGTGTGCAGCACTGCATACTTTTGAATATTTATAATTATATTTTAGTGGTAGAGACCATGCTCTTTAAAAGTTTTTATAGCTGCATTTCAAATTAGTGAAGCGTTTTAGGATCTTTGCAATGATAGAATCTGTTCAGACAGCTATCATCTTTTACTAGTTACCTCTCAAGATTAAAATTTCATCATAAGCACAGGCCTCAGTACAACAAAAATTTTTACCTCTATCAGAAATATTGTAACAGAAATTTATTATTATCTGAAATTAATTTTTTTGCATGTTTTGACATATAATACAAGGAATTATGCCATTGATAATATTAGTGCAATTCAGCAGATATTGGGCCAAGCTAGTCTCAAAATTCTGCTTTGATCAATACAGTATCAGAATTGTTCAGTTAACTGTCAGAAAAAGAAGATATTTTGAATGGGAAGAAAATAGCTCTTTTTTTTCTAAGTTGCTGTTAACTGTAACAGTTCTAGCTTTACAGAACTCCAAATGAATGCAAATATATACATAATATATGTATATATACACATATGAATACATATATATATACATATATAATACCTTAATTCTGATCATTCTGATCACTCTAAAGGAGATACAAGAGTTATGGAACATCATAATAAAACACTGAAAAATTCTTTCTTAAGCTTAAAGATTTCACTTATAGCTGCAGAAGCATGTTCTTGTACAATTTTTTAGCAAGTATATTTTAAAAATCTAATTTTTTATATTAATCTCCAAAGTGTTGTCATTAAATTAGTGGCAAAATTAGCATTGCCATAAAACTGCAGGATCAAATATTCGTGTACTATTTTTATTTATTTATTCTAAACTCTAGCTATTTGAACACGTTTAAGGTGACATTACATCAACATTTACTAATAATTCAACCACTAATAACAGTTTTTGTCTCTCATCTCACACTTTCATATTTCATTTCCTCTATTTGTTTGGCTAAATTCACTCTAGTTTCTATCATACTATAAGCTAGGACATGGCTGAGGAGTGCTTCCACAGTTTGTTCTACTGAAAAGCTAAAGGAACGATAACCTTTAGCAGAGGATGGGTAACAAACACTTAAAGAGTATGGGCATCTTCAACACCTGAAGTGAGTTTGTGTTTTAGCTCTTGTCCTGCCACAGTTTATACCAGCCCAGGCAAGGTTCCTCAACTTATGCTCCAGCAAAAGGGTTTAAATTAGGGTGATTTAAGTCACAGCTGAAGCAGAAAGAGAATGAACACCCTGGCATTTACGGTAATTTAGGTGGAAAGTTGCTAAATTGCTGCAACTTGGTAATGCCCACAACTTCATGCATGAAGCAGTTGGAACAGCTAAATAACCAAAACTGTGGAAACAAAGAAAAGAAAAGCCTTTGGCTTTGCTGTGATAGCTTAATAGTTTTAACTGGTTTTCACACTTTGTTTTTGTTTTTTTTTTCTTTTAGATCATTCCAAAATAAAGATGCATGGGAAATGGAATGTCAACAGACTGCTATGCTTACTGCCAGTGGACACCACAGAAATTGTAGTCCTGCTTTATACGGCCAAGGCAATATCAGTGGGTCAAAAAGTGATAGCATTTTATCTTCTCATCCACTTCACAGATGTCACAAAAAGAAAACAGTTTATAAATCTCCATCATCACCATTGGGGTATCCTTTGGGCTTTGGTAGGCCATGTCCTAAAATGGGCAGAACAGGCACTTTACTGAGCCCTGCTTACAGTGGAGAAGAAATAAAATTATCAGAAGAAATCAATTTATCAGTAAGTAACTATTTTCCTCTAACACATATATTTTCAAAAATCCATCTGTGGACTAAGTGCAGCCTTGGAGGAGCCAAAAATTAGATAACCCTTGTTGTCATTATTATTTATACAGTGACAGCCCAGCAAGAATGGAAATACCTTACCCTAACAGAAATGTAGTTTTTCTGGAGATTAAACATCCCCTACTGAGCCATACCTCGAGTCTTCTAATAAGGATGATGATAATTACCTGCCATTATGTGTCTGTGAGAAAGATTTCTAAATTTTAGCTTATTGGCTTCTATATTGGGGCACTTTGCATCATATTGCTTCTGTAAGAGCACTCTGCTCTAAGTGTGTATTTCCATGATGCCTGGAAAGTTACTGCTCTAAGTGCTGCTAGACAAGTTTTACAGCATCTGACTGATGGATGAAATCAGAGGAATCACAGCAACTACTTTCTATATATTAGTTTTTTTATCTTAAAAGGAACAGAAATTATAACTGCTGTAATCCTAATTTTTCTTAAATGAAAGAGAAATAGCATAGCACTTTTTCTTTTAGTCTTCATAGGCTGGAGACTGTCAACCTCCATGACAAGTGGGACAAATCCCACTTTGCCTAGGACAACTTAAGAAAAACTTTCCATAGTTCTTTGGCATAAGATTTCTCTTTAAATTTGAGGTTTATCCTCTTCCTTAGTATCTGCTATTCTTCCTTAGGCCTCCACTACAGGCCACTATTTTTTTGCACTTGAAAACTTAGCACGCATTTTCCTGACCTCAAACCATGGAACTCTGCCATCATTAAGTATTGGAACTAACAAGGTAAGGAATGAACTGTCAGCATCCTTCTGTCCAGCTGTGATACATGGATCCTAGTAACCAGGAGATCCTCAGCTGCAGGGCTGTGGTTGAACCTGCAGAAGAGGGAAGACTTCAGCATTACTAGAGGAACTTACAGGCAATTTTCTTGCCACTTTTCACCTTAAGTAGGAGCGAAGAGGATTGTTGACACCAACAATCATCGTCAAGCAGTCTGTGTCTGTTGTATCCCGGTTCTGCTGTCCACTTTGGAAGAAAACAGACATCCTTCCTATCAGAGCCACAACTGCTGGAAGACTGTTTCCACATTCCAGAATCTCACTGATGATAGGAAGGACCACAGTAATGGCCTGCCTAGGAAGCAGGGATTGCAGTGCAGCCCTTTGCTGACTGTGGTCCCATCATCTGTGTCCCAGTAGCCTGAGAACAGTGAAAACCACCCAGTAGTTCTGGGTGTTTGACCTCACTTCCATTTTTTTATATTCTCATGTTCCACAGGAATTTTAAGTAAATGGCTTTTGGTTTCTCATGGCTTGAGAGTTTTCCTCTTTAAAGTGCTAATCATGAAAAGAGTTGTTTGGACTTTTTCAGAAGAGCCTGCTAAACACCAGTTCTTTTCTCTTCTGTCAGAAGTTTCAGAGATGTGAAACTGCTAAGCTTCTGTTTTCAGACAGCCTGGGAAAAATGTCCATTCTGAGACACTTCTTCAGTGAAACTATTTCCCAGCTGGCACTCAGGACAGGGTCAATGCTAAGGCAATTGACTAGGTTATAGGGAAAGCACTTTCCAGCTGGTGTGTGGGCAAAGTACATAACAAAACTATTAAGCAAGGGACATTTCCCATACAGAGACTAAGTCCAAATCAGTGGCATTGAAGCAGGTACAAGTTCAGACCACTGAAATAAAATCACCACTCAGATTGATGTTGGATACCACAGCTTTACTGCTGAAATCATTCAACAGTCTGTTACTCTAGAGTTCTGTGTTCAAATGGAAAGCCATTGCATCAAGGAGAAAGAGGGGAAAAAAAACATAGTATGTTGCAAACCAGAGTTCTTTGACAGAGTTTTCTGGACTTGTGGGGAAGAGGACACAGGGACAGGACCCAAGTGAAATCTCCAGTATGTTCAACACTTCTGAAAATGTTATAAGGCACTATTTTTCTGAAGCATATATGTAGCACAAATTGAAAACATTAGATTTCCAGGTGATGTCCTGATAAATACCAAAATTACTCTTGTGGTATTGAGGGAAGAGAGAAAACAGTCTTTTGGGCTTTAGACAAAGACTTACATCTCTCCTCCTGGTAGAGAGTGTTCAGACAAAGATTAGTAAATGTTCCACTGGAACATCTGCCCTTTCACATACTTACTTAGAGGTTGCATGTGTAGAGTAATTCTTGCCTTAGAATAAACTAGGGAGCTCAGCTAGAATTCACTGGAAATAACTCCACAAATTCTTGTTTCTGGGCTTTCCAAATCTAGGGAAATACTTTTTCTCTGAACAGTACTTTGGGTTGTGCTCTTTTACTGAAGTGAACAATTTCAAAAAATGATTGTCTCATCTTTTAGTCACAAATACCTTCTCATGTTTCTTTTCAGATGCTGGACAGATATTTTTTCTTGTTTTCAAGGCTTGGAAATAAAAAAAAAAAGAGTTGAGATGGAGCAATGAAAATTTAAATTAGGCATTAGGAAACTTTCTAGCGTTATTGTGGGAACTTGCTTAATAAATAGATTATAATGGAAAGTTGTGGAAATTCTACCACTGGACATTATTAGGAGTTATTCTGACAGTTGTGATCCTACCCTGAGGCATGCTGTAGTCCATGCCTCCCAGTCTTAGGTATTACTTTCACCTAGCTGATTAGGTACTTAGACCCTCTAAAACTCTTCCTAGCAATTTCCTAGCCATCTCAAATTTTATTTTCATATTTGAGCAGAAGCATGTTTAACACAGGCATCTGTACTTGCGGCTTAAGATGTATTCCAGTGTAGGGTTAGAGGAAACGACTCCCAAAAGCTGCAACATTTAGTCACAGTGAAACTAAAGTTAGCCAGACCAATTTCTACTTCCAGTATTACAAAATCTTTCCTGGAAAGTAGAAGCATTTAAGCATAAGAAGACTATGACACTGTGGTCTGACCACTCATAATTTGGAACCTAAATGTAAAAATATCCCAAGTGTTAAAACATTCTTGCTGCCCTGCTGAAGGTGCATGCAAGAATGCTGGGACAACTCACAGGGCAAATAAGAGATTAACTCTAGTCAAATTAATTAGGCAGTCTTTGAGAGAAAACAGCCCTTCCTGAAGGGCTTCTCCCTAGCAATTCAGAGTTAATTCATAACCATTGGGTAGTTCTTATTTAAGGAGAAGACATATTTCATATGTAGAAATACACATCTCTGTCAGGTGCCCTTCTTCATTTCCAGAAAATAATGAGGCAAAAAGGTGGTTCTCATTAATGGCATTCACCAAAGAAATATGAGATCAGCTGCAGTGTGGAAGTGAAAAAATAGAGGCCTTGTTGCCTAATTACCCAAACAAGTTAGATGGAAAGCTTACAATGAACCCATTTCTATCCAGATCCTGTTAGAAAACCAAAAAACATAAAAGCGGTGTCCAAGGAAAAGAAATTCAAAACCAGGGACCATGAATCTCACCTGAGGCATGGATTAAAGCAGCTTCTTTACGTTTTTTCTTCCTCAGACGCCAAAAGACAATAAAGAACATAATGAGAGAACAGACCAGAGGCTTGGAAAGCAAAGCGTAGTTGCTAACAAGGAATGTTGCCTTTTAGAACTGCTTAGATAAAACCTTCTCTCAAAGTGCAGGAAAACCAGTGCATTAGGGACGTATCTAAAATCATATTCTGTGATGTCTGACCCTCAGTGGGGAGCCATGACCTGCTTATTCTAAGTGATAAACATTCTTCTCTCAGCTGTGAGGGAATTCAGAAAAGTCTCATTAGGAGTTTACAGTGCATTTCAAGAAGAAACACATCAAAGTAAGTACCAGTTGAACCAAAGGACATCAGCAGTTTAGGAAGGTGGCTTGATCATGAGGCCAATCTGTTTCCAATGACAAGTCAGTAACTGTAAGCATTGTTATAATGAATCTCTAAGGATCTCTTGTAATTTGATGCAGTGTTTCTAAAGACTAACACCTGTGTAAACCTACTGTCCATATGGAAAAGTCCGACAAGACTCTTTTCTCTAGGTGATGACTCCTATTAAATTCATATTTCAGATGGAGATTTTCCCAGTTTCCCATGCTTCTCACTGCAAGTATTTGCTCAGTATGGAATTGGTGATTGCAGAGCTGGTATTCAGTAAGCGAAACACATTCCTTAAGTAAAGCCTCCAAATCCAGTGTCTTCTTCATAACACGAAAGCCTGTTTCAAATAATTTAAAACAGTACTGCCAACTCTATCAGTGAATCCTAACATCACAGGGAGATGTATTTGTGATCTAGCTCATGAAGGAATACATGTGCATATGGCCATGGCATTCAGAATCTCAGAAAAAACTCTTCATGTGAAAAACATTGATAATTTCTGGATGGGAAATCATGCACGTGTTAATGAAGAAAACCAGAAGACAGGTGATGTCCCTCCAGTTTCTCAAACTTCAGAAGACTGGCATTCTTTCTTATTCCTGCTAGTGCATAGATTGATAGAGGACTGTTGTGACACAAAATGATCCAATACTTTTGAGTTTCTTCTTCGTACATGGCAAATTTTTCTTCCCCAACCTTCTTCCAAAAAAGCAAGATTCTGCTTTATCTGTGAATTTCATTTTAGGAGCCCTATAAATCAGGAAGCCTGTCTCACTCTAGAAGGATGGTATTAAATTCAGAATTAATTTCCAGCTATCTCTTACTTGTTGTACTTTGAAAAGAAAAGGGGTTTCCTACAGGAAATCTCTAAATTTCATCTCAAAGTCTCCTGCAAAGAGTTTGAATAGAATGGTGCTTTAAAGCATTTCTCTACCTAGAATCTTTTGGACTTACAAGCTGCTAAAGGGTAGTTTTCATTGAAATTGAAAACAAAACCCAAATTTGTCTCTAGACAGAATACCTCATTTTGATACAATGGAGCCTAGAGTAAAAGCTTACAGGTGTAATAAAACTGGCCTTTAGCACAGAGCATTTGAATAGCTGAATTCTTATTTGATGTACTGAGATATTAACTCTCTAAATTCTAGAAAAAGCAAAACCCAAGATTCCAGACTAATAACTCAATCAGTAACTAAAACTATTTAAGATATGGTTTAATTTAGATTATTAATTATTTTTCTCAATATATGACCATATATAAAAAATAATATTTCTTTTAATATTAATGCAACTATACTAAGTTTTTTCCTTAGTCAAATTTTAAAAAGTCATGCCACAAAATTGTATTTATGTATACAAATAAGCATTGAATGTATTTAAAAAAGCATAGTATCTTTAGACAAACTATTTCATATTTCTTTTGATAAAGACATTCCAATGAATGCATCTTAAGCATTAGCAAAAGACTTAACAAAAATTGCTGCTTAAAAATTTAGAACTTGTTCCATCAAAGACTCACTTTGTTTCATACAAATCTGCATCCCATGACAACCATTTTAAGGCTGATTTTTGGTATGGTTTATGTCTGAGGCTACTAAATTCTCATTAAATGGAAAGAAGATTTTTCAGCTGAATTCCTTGCAGTGAATAAAATTTAGTAGATTTTTCAGCTGAATTCCTTGCAGTGAATAAAACTTAGTACATTCTCCAGGATGTCAGGGCTTGGAGTTAATAGTACTGGAATGAGCATAGGTTTTCTTCCTTTCCTCAGAAAGCATCACATCACAAAAGGAGAGAGCTAAAATTCCAGTAGGCAATCAGCAGTATCCAACACTAAATATATTTCGTAACTCCAAAAAAGGTTATTGTCCTCTGCATTGGTCTACATTATACAAATAACCAACATAACCTGTAGGCGATCCAAAGAATTTGGAGGTTCCGCAGCAGCCTAATCCTATCTAATGGAATATTTAAATTTTTAATCCTAAATCTACATTCTAATGCTGTGAATATCAGAAATAATCAAACATCATGTTCACTTTATGTCCTTTAGGCACATGGATGCCTTTAAAAATTTATGCTCAAATTCATGTGTGAGGTATAAAGTGCTACAGCATTATTAGCTGCTATAGGTCAAGATGTTCTTCCTATCTAGAATCTGATAATGCAAACATGTTGTAGTATTCGCTGGCTTTTACTAACCATGATTTTCTGTTCCTTGCTCAGTCTCCCCATGAGATGTCCTTCCTCGCAACAACAGAAAAGTTCCTTCAAGAGGAAGATAAACATGCAAGAGAGTTTGAAGAACGTTTAAATTCGCACCTTGAAGAGCTGCAAAGACACTCTGAAAATATTCTAAAAAAACATGCCAGGATACAGCAAAGCAGACATACTTAAGCCAGTCACACAATTAAGAAAAGAAAACCAGGTAATGACCCACGAGTTTCTTTAAACTAAAATCTGCAACTAGGTGTTTAATGTATTTAATCACATTGCCAATAGCATTTATTTTTAGTACCAAGTTTTCAATAAGATCATCATTATCCTATGGGTTTAAGTATATTGTAACTAGACTATATTACAAAATAAACTAAACATATTCTAAAATATGAAGGTTGGTTTTGCACAGTTAAATTGTGTGCAGCAGAGACCCTGTTGCAACTCTGTAAAATAAGTAAGATATTAAAATTCTGTAGTGTACAGAGGGCTAATAAGTGGAATTATTCCCTTGAAATTGGAATCAGCCAAGAGAAATTCTCTAGATTGTAGAGAAGAATAATAAGGGCCTTAAGCCATGTCACAGCTCCGGGCATGAAGAGCTTATCTATGCTCTGGTTATTCCTTGGCTGTGGAAGTAGCCCTTGGGACTTTGGAAATGAGAAGTTTGATCTCTTTCTTTATTACCCTCTAAGCCATGTCAGTCCATTAGAGGAACATGAATAGACAAATCACATATTTTAAAGACACCCATATTGCCCCTTTTACCAGACTTTTAGACTTCACCTGAGGCAGAGCCTGATCTTTTCATTAACATTTTACAATTTTTAAACCCTGTATTCAAAAGCATCTGTTTGGGTATTGATGTTTTGGCTCCTTGTTTAACTACATCGGAACAGGAAAAAAAACTTTCACTTCAGGCAACTTGTGATCTGTCTTAGGTAAGGGCCTAAATTCTTTACATTTTTCTACAACATGGGAAGAGTTATATAACTGAGCAGAGTTAATTCAACTCCATGTGCCGAAAAAATGCATAATGTTGAGATTCCTTTTATTTGCAATTCATACTGAATTCTACTGCTGTGCAAGCGAAACAGAAATTACAGACACTGTTGATGAACCACCAATTTTAGTGAATGAGATACTGAAGAACTGCTTTCTAGCATATACTGTTGCCAACTTCCTGGGAAAATCTGGATAAAAATAATACCAGGCTGTCAAACTGCTCCAGTTTGTGAGTAAAAGAAGTGTCATTAATATTCAAGACCATGGCTAAAATGTAAATTCTTTTTCGATGCGATATTTCCATTAAGACAAACTACACTACATCACACTTACACAAAATACCAAGATTTTAAATACCAGTTTGGCTCAGCTTGCAGTAAAATGAGTAATGAAGATGAGGACATCAAAGAACCTTTTACAGGAAAATTCAGGAAAATTACTAGACTCAGCTGGAGGAACAAGGACTGAATAAAAAGATGACGGAAGGACATCTGAACAAACTAAATATGTATGCATCCTCAACTTAAGGGGAAATGCATCTGGGAGATATAAAAGAACTAGTGAAGAAATTCAGGAACCTCTGAAAATGAAGTTAAATTTTAAGCCAGGCAAGATCTGTAGAAGCGAAAAGACAGCAACTTATTGTCTTTCAGAAGGATAAGAGAAAAAAAATTACCAGTTAGCCATTTAAACATACAAGACAACAGTATGCTCCATGTCCAGTCCAGGTATGAGGATACCTCTCAAGGTCTGAGTGATGATACAGAGTGAGTGAATGAAATTATCAAAAAATGAGTAAGATTTGTTTTTCCTAAAGCTTTTTAAGATCTTTCAAAGCTACTGATTTTGGCTAATGAAATAATAAGAGTTAATTTCACCTGGTTTTTGTGCAATGCCATATAATAAAGTCCCTCTAAAAAGCACTGAAAACTGCAAAGTACCTGTATCTGAACAGCCTACTTGTTAGCATTATTGCCTGCCCAGAGTATATTATGCCACAAATGGGCTTAGACAGTATGGATCAAAGTGCCATTTTTTGAACACCTACCTACCAGAAAGGTCACCCTTCTCTTTCCCAGCCAAACAGCCTACGTTGCTCATCTGACAATCCCCAATTTAAATGAGCCCTTTGCTGCCACAGTATGATTGGAGCCACAACACTGGTTTGAATACCTTAATTGTATTAAAAGGTAGAAACTTGACAGAGCTGGTGAGAGGTTGCTGAAGGAAGAGACATGTTTCTGATATTATCATGGCAAAAAAACTTTTTAAAGAATGATGTACAGTGAAAATAATAAAGACTGAGAAATGATACACCTTATAAACAGGGGTTGGGAATGTATGCATATTGACATAAAAAGGAATAACCAGAAGGGTCCAAGGCTATAAATGCATGAAAGTACAAACAAAAATGAAAAAAAAAATTTAAAAAGAATTATTAATCATTAAGTTTGACAGGATAAGGCATAATGTTCAGGAGCTATGGAATGCCCAAAACATACAGAAAATTTCTATTCTACTTCGTGAATAACGAGGCAATGGAAAATTTTTGTAAGCTGCTGGACTTTGATGATTTTTCAAAGCTTTACTGAAAAGCATTTTTTTTGGCTCCCAGTTGAAAGACTTGTTTTAAATACAAAGAACAATGGTTCAGGCTGCCACCAGCTTTTGCTGAAGGAAAAACAGAGGTCGTGCATGCAACTGCCAACATGTTTCATCAAGATGTAATTTTGAAATAGTTGGTGGCATAAGTGCTGCCAGAGCATTGCTGTCCAATTCACTCCCTGAAACTTACTCTGAGGGGCCTGAAATGACAGTAACTGAACAGAACCATTTAAAGGAGCCTCACATGAAAGTTGGGTATTTAGTGCATTTTCTTTCACGCCTTACTCTCTCCTTTTATCTCTGGGAAATTTTAGAGTGTAAGAATGGGAGTGTGTCAGATGATGGGTACTCAGAGCCACACAGAGAGGAGTGCAAACTGCAGCAGCAAAACACAAGTGCCAAATGAACACAAAAATGAACAACTAGAGGCACAGCTTTCTTGCTTTTTCCAGTAGGTAAACTTAAACTATGAGTTTAGCTTACCCAGTCAAAGGTTAATAAATCTCTGCTGTGATCAGAGGTACTACAGAAAGTGCCTGACCCTCCCAGTTTCACCGTTCTGGCTTTATTGTAGTGCAGCGGCTTATAATTCCTGGCTTAACGGTGGTACAACAGTGCCTAGAATCAAGCCCACCAGCAATTAATAATTCAAAGCTAGACTAAACACCAGCAGTGAGAATGAGAAGGTAGCCACCAACAGAGACTGCCTAATGAGGTGAGCCTCAGGTGACTTTACAGCTATGGTATATCATGCCAGTCATCAAAGCTTGGATCACACAGCCAGCTCAGGTATGTACTGGACCCCATTCAGTCCTGCTGCTTTCTGCTCCTGGGTCTCCCAGAGACTCAACACCTGGGAGAAAGCAGAGGGCACTGGCAGAAGGTCCTTGGCCTGTATTATAAGATTACATTCTTCTCTGGCTTTACTACCTATGAGAGCCAATTATAGCATTCATAAGCACATTTTCCCCCATTTAATTCCATTCAGAATAGCTATGCACTAGATCTTACACTAACTGCCTTGTGCTAGGGAAGTGTTTCGGTTTTTTCTTCTCAGACATAGCAGTCTGCTGAGAAAATGCAAGGCTAAGGATTGTTCAAAGCAGAGTTTGTTGGAACTGGCCAAACCAGTGTGGGAACTGTGTGCTGTTTCTTCCTCACTGTAGGGATCAGATCTCAAAGTTCACTGTGTTGGAGTTTCTATTTAATCACGTGGACACCCTCAAATCCATAAATAGGCTGTAATTTAATGTAGTGCATATAAATTTCTGCTAATGGGTTCAGCAGTGCCCCTAGACACTGATATTCTGCACTGCAGTGTCCCTTTCTAAATCAACAGACTGATCAGTTTGTTCTTCTGATCTACTCTTAACCAAACTACCAGGGACTTCAAAAGGGATTTATGAAGAAAAAATGCCCAGTTACCTTATGAGAACATGTTTGTATGCAAGGAACAGTCCTGAACCATTCTGTCACCAAATTTCTTGCAACAGATGAAGAATTTATTTGATGTTAACCCTTGTAAAATTACACATGGAGCAAGAAATCCTACAGAAGTCTTGGTCCTCAGCATCCCATGTAAGCACCATAGCAAAAACTTTTTTTGCTTGAAGCTTCACCAAATAAAGGTGGTGTGCAGAAGACAACATCAGCTAAGAGCTCCAACTGTAGTGATGATGAAGACGCTCAGCTAGGGCACGGATGGCAGAGCTTTGCTTCACTGGTGCATGGCGTGTGAACTGGAACCCCCTGCTCTGGTAAGAAAGTTCTCCTGGTAAGAATCATAGAATATCCTGAGTTGGAAGGGATCCACAAGGATCATCAAAGTCCAACTCCTGGCCCTGTGCAGGACACTCCAAGAATCACACCATGTGCCTGAAAGTATCATCAAAATGCTTCTTGAACTCTCGCAGGCTTGGTGCTGTGACCAGTTCCCTGGAGAGCCTGTTCCAGCGCCCAACCACCCTTGGTGTGAAGAACCTTTTCCTAATATCCAACCTAAACCTTCCCTGACACAACATCAGGCCATTCCCTTGGGTCCCATCACAGGTCACCACTGAGATCAGTGTCTGCCCCTCTTCTTCCCCTCACAAGGAAGCTGTAGACTGTAATGAGGTCTCCCCTCAGTATCCTCCAGGATGAACAGACCGTGCCCTCGGCCATTCCTCACACGGCTTCTCCTCCAGGCCCTTCACTATCTTCGCTGCCCTCCTTTGGATGCTCTCTAAGAGCTTCATATCTTTCCTATATTGTGGTGCCCAAAACTGCCCACAATATTCAAGGTGAGGCCATCCCAGTGCAGAGCAGAGAGGGACAATCCCCTCCCTCAACCAGCTGGTGATGCTTTGCCTGATGCCCCCCCCCCCATCATTAAACTCCATAAGATTGGTGATTGCCCATCTCTCTAATTTGTCAAGGTTTCCCTGTAGGGCCTCTCTGCCCTCAAGGGAGTCATCAGCTCCTCCCAACTTAGTGTCATCATCTCTGTAGTGCAGGTCCAAATTAGAGTCAAAGTGCAGGCTCCAGTTCACCTCTTCCAGAGCTACAGGAGTGTTCACACCTGAACATAAACAGTCTGGAAAAAGAATAGTTCTTCTTCTCTGATGTACGTATTTAAACTGAACATCAGGATGTGAATAAGTAAACCTCTCCAAGCTCTTAAAGTACATGTGGTTCTTCCTTCAGACCACAGGCAGTGCCACTGGCTTCTCTCACTTGGCTTTGGGGAGCTGGGTCCACCTGTAGCACAGACGGGCACTTAGCCACTGCAAGAATGCTTGACACGATTGCTTTGTTTTCTTAGCACTTTGCAGACATTTATAAAACTCCATTCAAACCTTGATGTTTAAGTATTTGACTCAGATGTGATTTATGCTTTGCCAAATTGGGTTTAAAAAACTGCTTCTATAATTTGATAGAATGCAATGGCAGGTTTTTAATGACTTCACCTGATAATGAGCACTCTTGGAAACTATATCATAAGACACTGCTGAAGAAGAATCTCAGCATGAGTTTTCTGGTAAAATGCTTGCAATAAATCATTCAGTTTTGCCCACAAGCTACTGTATGCTGGGAAAAGGTTTGAAACCCTATTTCTAAAACATTTTTGAAGGCAACTGACAGTTAGAGTAATACATACTGTTAAAAAACCAGAGACACAGTTACACCTTCAGATGAGAAGCTCACACAAGTTGACATTTGGACAACTGCCAATTATTTACTTCCCCTTATTACCCAGTGATTTTTGACAGTTTCTGTCTGCAGAGGCTTCATACCTTTTATACAAATGCACATTCTCATATTCAATATTAGTAAAAGGGAATTTGGTAGAAAAAGTTAGAATCCAACTTCACTGTTTACTAGAGAAAAAAATACTTTTTTTTTTAAGAGTTGAACTGTGAAATCAATTCCAGCTTCTGCATAAGGAACCATTCAGAATGTGTAACACTATTTTCCTCTCAATTAGCACTCAGTAAAATTGCACATTTCAGGGAATTGAAATACACAATGTCTCTTATTAGCATCAAGCTATAGGTTCATATTAATGGACATTTGGCTCTGAAAAGATGATTATTGTGACCTGGAGAATTTGCAGGTTACAAGAGACAGAGGGAATAAGAAAAAGCAGCAGAAATGAAACATCTCATTAGAGGACTAATCATAAATGTTATCTAACCCAACTGACCTTTTACCTATTTAGTTGTTATCAACCAGTACATCAGTTCATTGCTCTCATGTGTCACAGACGCAACTCTTGCAGAAAATGAAAAGGGGGAAAAATCTCATAAGGACTCTGAACAATTTCATGGAAAGCTCTCCGAATTATAAAATCATTGCCTGGGCTCATAAAAAAGCCCTGCAGGTGGAAGGGACTGAAATAAGCCTACTACTCAGAGATAGGAATGTCACAGGGACTTTGTTAAAGCCATCAGAAAGTATCACAGAACAAGCAGGGACATGAAAATCTTGGTTAAGGATCTACAAAAGAGAAGGATGAGGAGGAATCTATGGAAGTGATTAGCAGAAACTCTGCTTCAATTCTAGATGCCCAAGACACCAAGTACCCCAGGACACACATATGTAAAATACACACATTTTTGTTTGCATCCTCAGGCACAAATTGTATTCAAGCTGAACAGCTCCACTGAAAAAGGTGCAATCTACCAGAGCTCCATTACAGCTATCCCTGACTGAGGATAAAATAAAAATAGGACAAGGATTTGGTGCCTGGGAGAACAGAAACAGCTGGGAGATGACACAGACTAAGCAATTACTTTTACAGATGCATCACTTTCCAGCTGAAGGAAGCAGTTCTCAGTGCAAAGCACAGATAATTTCAGTGTCAGCACACGGCTCACTGAGCACATGGGTTCCACAGCAGACTTGCCGCTGATCACTCGTGGGCACACCACAATGGCCATCCTGTCTGTGTTTGTTGGGCTTATATCCCCAAAACTATGATGCAAGCTGAGCAGGTGAACAAACTAACAGTTCATCCAACCTCTTCCTTTTAGCTTTTAGTGAATTTTGAATTTCAAAAACACCTTAGTCCGCAGGGCTGGTTTAATTCTAGACACTCTCACCAGCAGTGGCACAGCAAGCGTCAAGAGCCGTGGCCATCCCTGCACCACCAGGTATCTGTGTCATTCTGACTGGTGTTGGTCTATAGGCTGGCCATAGGCTCACCCCACTGTGGAAACACAGGTCTTAGGGCAAAGTGCACTACAAGGACCTGCATTTGCTTGCTTAAATTGGGGGATTTGTACAGTAACTTTGGCTGGCAGCAGCATTCTGCACAGCAGTACACAGGGGTAATGCAGGAAGCACAGCTAGCTCCCCCTGTCACTGGAACTCTGTGAACAGTCCCGTTGACTTAGCTGGGATGATCCCCGTGCCAAAAGACAACATGTGAGGGAAAGAATCGAGGGGTCTTTGACTTTCCACACAGAAATATTTCCTGCCATGCTTCAGTGCCCTGTAGCATCACGTTCTTCCTTGCTTGGCCTGCATTTAAGCAGCAGTGAAGAGTTCTCAAATTCCCTCCCCAAAGTCTTCTGAAGGTTAATGCCTACTGAGTGCCTTAAAAGACTTGGATGAGAAAGGGCTGTAGTAGAACACAGGATCAGTGAAGCATTTTGATGAGAATGTATAGTATGATTTACTAGAATAAAACTGCCTAAACTGTGCTCACAGCTTCCTTCAAATGAGGGGATGAGACATGTCACAGGACAGCAACTCACTTCAGCAAAGAGATCAAAGTTACACTCACGTTACTTTTCTTTCCTTATTAAAAAAATAATCGAGAGCTGTATCCAAAATCGCCTTTTTATTGCCACTTATACAGATTTAAATATTGAACATTCAGATAAACAACTATCTGTATTTATGCAGATTGCTATTAGTTACTTCACCATAACCTGGCAGAATCTCCCTTTCCAAATTCTGTAGGATTCCTTCCAGCAGATCCTGAAATATTCGCTTTGCATGTTGGCATCTCACACCAAAAGGATATTCTTTTTGAGTGAGCTATATAGTGGTTAATGAAAAAATTATTACACAATGTAGACTTTCACAGTAAGTGACTTTTTTTGCAAAATAATTTGAAGATTCCAAGTAAGACTTCTCTCTTTTATTCAAAAAATAAATATATCCTTTCTGAATCAAAGCACTTCATATGACATTAAGTACAAAGAAGAAATGTACTTCTTTGGAAATTCTGAAGTAGACATACAAGAGCTCATGGGAGCAACATTATCCATATCAACAATAAAAGCTGAAAGCTGATTTTTTACAAATTTATAGCAGAACACAATTTCCTTTTACAATATAGAGCTTCAAACAGATTTAAGAAAAACACCATTTTAAAAGTCTGAAAGGCACATGAACTGGGCCATAAAACGTACTGGCACATTCACTAATACGTTTTATGTTACATTCCTAAAGAGAATCCGCAGGACCCTAACCAAGAGAAAGACTGAAAATACCAGCAAGTTCCTTTGTAAAGTACTAAAAGAGTGGCAGAGAGTTCCTTTTGGCTCTTGGTAAAATTATTAATACCCCAAAGCTAGAGAGTCTGAAAAGATGCATCATTCAGTTGTATTTGGACGAGTCGCTACATAAACAAACACAACAATCAGCAGTACTACGACAGCCAGCGTGGGAAGCACGACCGTGGTGATTTGTTGCCGAGCCTCTTGCATTGCCTGTTTTCTCTCCTTTTTATCTTTGGAGGTCTCTTTTTTGGGTTTTCCTCTTAGCTGCCTCATCCTCCTCCCCGGATCTTTTGTTTGCCGAAACGTGGGAGCAAAGGGAGTGGAACAGCAGGAAATAGTCCAAGGTCTTTTGAAATAAGGGGCTGAAGAATTCCTTCTTCTTCAAGTGGTTGGCTGTGCAAGAAACTGCAAGAGAAAGAACAATTCATATTCCAGTTATTAAAACCATTTACTGTCCCACTTGGTAAATCTTTCATCCAACAGACACTAATGCAGCTTCTTTCAAGGAAAGAGAATTTCAGTAAATTCACTCAGATCATCCACGTAACGCTTTCCCCTTAAAAACTAGAGCAGTTCATCATGGTGTGTATCTGTCCAAGAGCCCTGAACTTGCACTCTGTTAAGCCAGAAACAGAGCCTGGCACCATACATTTTATCCTCCAAGGCAAACAAGGTAACACACCTGAAGACTTAATGAAAATAATATGAATTAGTCTTGTGTCAACAGAGGGTACCAGCTGCCCCTTCTTTCAAACAGCAGCAGGGCCCCTGCTCAGGGGCTGTAGCTCCCCACAAACCTGCAGAATGAGGACAGGCAAGCACACGCCCTACCATAAGTGTTTATCGCCCACAACAAGTATTTATTGGAATAAAGGGTATTCTAACAGGAAGAAATGGGGAGAAAGATCTGCCTGATTTAATATTTCTGGTTCTGCTGCCACAGAACAAAGTCTAAATCATAACATGACTCAGTGCTGTCACTCTTATTGCAGCTGTCATTAATAGAAGAAAAAGAGCCCAAGCGATAACCAGCCTGCTTACAAATCACCGGTGTAGACAAGCAGTCATTAATAAAGCAGAAGGCTGTTGCTCTGAAGCATCTACTAGACAATTTTTAAAAGCAGAAGTATCTATAATGTGAGATTAACAAAAACACAGCATGGTACAGAAGCCTGTGAAATCAGGCAAATTAGTAGGTGCTTAGCATTTCCATACCCAGTTTTTTTGCTCCTGAGCTGCCTACAGAGGGGCAATTCCCTGACTGCAGTGAGGGCGGGTGCCAGCCCTTGGTTACACTCCTCTTTGCTACATCCCTGGGTTCTGCCGCGGCACAACAGCTGGACACAGGCCACACGTCACTAAAAACAAATTTGGACAGTAAGGATTACTGGTGTCAAATCCTGAGCTGAATTGAAGTAAATAATGAACTCATTTTTTTCCATCACTATAACATACCCAGAATAAAATGTACACAGAAATCGGTGGGTTACTGCAACTCCCTCTTTTCTTTCCCTCTTATTTCAAAATATAAAGATGATTTTAATGTGCTGCTGTAGGTGAGGAGCACATGTCATCAAGCAAAGCTACAAAGCTCTCTCAGTTCACCCCAGACACAACTTCCTCTTGATGTCTCATCTCTGGTCAATGCTACAAGTTGTCTTATGACTACTTTTTTTTTTAAATAGCAAAGAGGTTTCACTGAAAATTGGATGCTTTCTGGTGGTGTTAGCACTCAACCTGATTTGTCAGCCCAATCACAAAAGCGAAACTAAACTAAAACATACCAAGCAACAATCGTCACCTCTAGGTTATCTGCTGCTACAAAGGAGTTTTCACCCTTTCTCATAACAGCAGCAACCTGCCTGCTGTGAATCTCATCCAGCCAATTAGATTAGTGAGATACTGCAGCATTTAAGGTAAAATGTGGAATAACTCTGCTAAATTGAACTGCTGGAATCAACCAGACTATCAGAGCACAAAACCAACAACGGATCAAACCATCAGTATTTCTGGCTTTAAATGGTCCTTCCTGGATACAATCTAAAGAAACAAACAGTGAAAACAACAACAAAAAAGCACACCCTCCCAAAAAAAAAAAAAAACAAAGCTCAAGCATGACAAGATCTCAGTGTTCAGCTGGATTCATCGATTCTGCATCCCCTGCGCACACAGGCAGTTGTTTTGCAATCATAAACTTTGCAAATTCAACTTATGCTTTAACGCAAACTCTTCATTTTGGTTTTGATAAAGCACAGGAGGGAAATTTTGATGCTTGGGATACTTTTCAAAAGAGGAAACAGTAAAGTGAGAGTCATGGAAAGAATTAGTTCCTTCTACACGCTGCACCATTAGAATCAAAATATGTAACAGATTTAGAGACCAGAAGTGGTCAGTGAACTTTGTGATGGAAAGGTAAACAGGAGCTGGATGGAGAAACTAAACACAACACCTTGTATCGATCTTTTAAGCAAATGGGCCTACTTAATTTTTAAACTTTCATAACTTTCTTGCCAGCAAATAATCAACTCTCTTTGTGATTCAGGGCAGAGCTTTTGGTATTCCACCTTCTGCAAACTATTGGTTTCTAGTTTGGTTTTGTTGTTTATCACTTCTCTAACTAACTCCTGAATTTCCTCTAGGGCAAAAGAAATCTGTTTTACCCCTTCCATTTCCATTCTCTTCTCTTGCTCTGGTCACAAGCTTTAATACCAAACTCTAGAAGAACTGCTATGCAAAATAAAGTTTTACATTTGTCCTTGGGGATAATCAGACTACCACAGCATTTCAGGCTGTATTTTTGTATTATTTTCTGTCTCCACTGTTAGTGTACATCAGTGGGTTTTGTATCCTGATTACTCACAAGACCCAAGAAGTGACAGACAGTAAAAGCCTTTGGGACTTCCTGTGTACCATAGTAACAAACAGGAGTTGCCATGAAACCAATCTCTCTGACAATAAATGTATGCCTTGCTCTAAGCAGCATCACTTGCTAGCCAGACATTAAAAACATCAGGATGTTTTTTAAAGTCTCTTTTGAATGAATATTTCATTCTGAAGCAAAATTATACCAAGTTAATTACATACACTAGCTAACATCTGACAGCTTAGAACAGAAAGCCTTCCCGCAAATGTCAGCACCACTTGAATTGCAAGCTGATGCTCTCCAGTTTGGGAATCTGGCATCAATTTCCAAATATGTTTCCAGTAGATTGGGTTGCTTGGCTTTGCTACTGGCAAAGATGGACTCGCGTAGAAACTGGCCCACAGTTTTCAGAGCAATGAGCCTTAGGGTTCATCTTAACTGAACCATAAAATGGAAGCAGTGAGTCTCTGCAAGACGCTGCCAGGCTCCTGCTGCCACCAGGCGCCAGGCTGTGACTACCAGGATCGGGTAGTTGCTGCAAGAGACAACACTTCCCCACAGGAAAAGTCTGGCATATTGTAGATTCTGCTATGTTCATCTTGGTAGGAAACAGCACTGAAAAACCAGTGCTCAGCGGGATATGAGGAAATTCCATAGCTCGTTGTTGTACACAAGCACAGTAAGGGTGCCACAGCTATCCCCTTCTGCTGCCAAGCCTCCTGCCAGCCCCCATGGACTTCACTGACTACTAAAAATTATGGAAGGTAAGGAACAGATCCATAAAGCACATGTAGTCAGTGACAGGGACAGGATTACAACATTAGGGTCTTGCTTCGTATAGCGTACACAGCCCATGAGAACAAATTATCTGATGTTACTGAGCTATATCCTCCTTCAGCCAGTAATCACCCGGCTTGTGCACTGGGAAGGCTGAACTCAAGTGAAGAGAGGAAGGAAATAATGTGGCATTGGGATGGGTGTAATTAACAGATTCATTAGCACTTGCCCATTTAAAACATTTCAGAGCAAGTTGCTATCAAAAGGTCCACGAGAAAGTGATGTCCCATGGGTACTTCAATTTTGTGCAAGCTCTAACCATCAAACAGCTGCAGTAGAACTGGAAACTCACCCTTCCTCCTCTAAGAGAGCCTGAGAGTCTCCTTTCCATTTCAGTCTAAACTGCACAGGAGAGGGCTCAGCGCTGTAGATTGTACACATCCTTCTAAGGCTCCTTCCCATCTCTATTTAAACTGCTCAAGCATCAGCTGGATGTTTGATCACCAAACTGGAATCACAAGGCTGGAAATGATCACCAAATTAGTTCAACTACTGATTTAACTGGAAAGTAAGCAAATCCCTCAACTGGGACCTAAGTAGAACTCCAACAGAAGGTACAAAGAGACTCTAGCGAAAGTAGCATATGTGTAGTCCACAACACTGTGTCAGCAGCCTGGCACTGGCCAGAGACTTTAACCCCACCTTCCTTTTATTAAATTTGCAATTTAAAATTTGACAATAAAATTGCATAGGGCGATGAGATTACTTTTAAGGTCACTATAGCAAAGTTTCCCCCCAAAGCAGGAATCTGCTGGCTAGAAATAAACAATCTTGATTGCCAAGTCAAGAAAATGAGTGTTGACTTGGTATAGTTGTTTGAAACACCCATTTCACAGAGCCTACACGAGCTTCATCCTGAAAAACTAAGGTTTCAAGCAGAATAAAACATTAAAAAGTTTAAGCTACTGAAGAGAAACCTAAAGACATCATTCTTCAAGGTAATAAAAATCCACAAATTTAGTAGTCCGGCCTGCCTGCTAGAGAAATTACACTCCTCCTTGCCCATCATCCACATTGTTTTTTATATACAAAAGTGCTCTTCATTCTATCTTCTGGGTTAAGTTACTCTAAACTGTTTTTGCAGAGCTAACATCACAACTCAGAAGCATGAATCAGCTGGACTCACTAAAGTCAATCATATCAACATTGAAGCGTTTGCCAGCATTTTAGAGCAAGTCAGCTGTGGCTAAGCAGCGATAATTTTGTACCAGAAGTCTGTAGTGGAACCTGTAGGGACTGGTATCCTTCAAAACATGTCAGCAATCTTCCAGTCAGACTTATGGCAGTCTGTCATCTCCTTTTTTTGGTAAAACTAACTCCGACCCTTAGTAATCTGCAATTTAAAGCTCTGAAAACCACACATGGCTATTCCTGCGAGCCTTGAAAGGCATCCTTGACTCCAGCTACACCAGCACTTGAGGAGTATGGCAAATCTGGAAATCACTGTAGATGCAACACACACACAAAAGGTTTTGTTTATGTGCACTTGGTGTAATTGCACGTCTCAAAATGTCTAAAGATCTTACTATCACCAACGTTACAGCATGAACATACTAATCATGTGTCTTAAACTGACTAATTTTTTTCCAAATCCAAAATTACAAGTGTTTGCAAGCCAATTTGGATCAACCTGGCTTCGTGATCCTGAAACTGACGATGTAACGTTTCTGGAACAGCAAAACAACTTGAAATTCAAATAAACAATCTGACAAGAATTAATTTTTATAATTTAAATTTTCCCCTAGGGCCATGGATGTTACTGAGACATTCAAAATAAAATCAAACAACCAACCAGCAGACAGTCTGGACACACTGTATTCAGATTGCCTGCCAGCACTAGGGAGAAAGGACACAAGGCATCTGAGCACACAATACTCTTCAGATTATTTGAGCATTAAAAAGCTCTCAAGCCAGTAGTTCCCAATCACCAGGACACACCGCCATCAGAGTCAAGAACCCAAACCAACAATCTTATCAGCTTGTTCCTTATTTTTGCTGGGGGGTTGATTACTTCATGGTACTGCAGCCAAAGCTGCTGCACACAGGGTGGAAGAATTGGATCTAAGAGATGGGAAGAGAAAGAGGAGGGAACTAAAGGAGCAAGAGGAAGGCTAGTTAGCAGGGAACCACTGCTCAGCATTGAGCAGTCATTACAACTGGAGCACTCCCCATCCTCAGGACAAAGACCACCCTTCCCACCAGGGAAACAGGATTGTTCCTTGCAGGCTGCTGAAGCCCCTGGCCATGGCACAGAGCGCTCTCCTTGCATGGTCCCAGCAGGACGGAGGCAGCAGCTCTGTGCAGCCGGAGCAGCAGTGCAGGGTCTCCTACAGACAGGCTTTAATCCCCCCTTACCTCATGCAACTTCCCTGCAGCTGAGCCAGTGCCCAGCCAGTGAGCCGCAAGGCAGCTCTGACAGAGCAGAAGGAAACCTGACGTGCTGCCCCAGCCAGCACAGGGAGCCCAGAACCAACAAATTAACTCAAGTAATATCAGTCTTACTTCTAGCTTTAATTAAAGTGGGGTCCAAGCATCAGAGACGTGTTATTTCCTACCTATGAAACCAGGGAAATAGTTTGGGTTTTAATGAATGACTGAACTGCACGTAACACGGTTACATGAACCATGGGTACCACTTAATGAAGGACAAGTCTTATTTTAGGCTACCCCATGGAACCCAGATTTATTTCTTAATCACTACTCCATAACTGATTTTACCTCGAGGTGACATACCACATTTTGGATGAGGAATTTTTTTCCTGCAACTCTAAGAATCTGGCCATTGCAGGAATAGCATCAACAAGGTCACAAATTTGTAAGGTGATTTGGCCAGTTTGGACATGAAGCTAAATGGGAAAAGTATTTCAGCAGGAGTTTGGAATACTGATGCTTGGAGCTCTAGATGGGATCTCCAGAGACGAAGTTCTGCACAAAGCCTTTCCAACCTCTCAGGTCCAACTTTGTCCCTTGTTTTTTACCTTGTGTTTCAGTTTTGGCAGGTGTAAGAGAGAAAAATAACAATCCTGACATCTTCTCTGAAGAACACACTCATTACTTTGTGTGGCTATTACCTGGGTAGGATTTGCAGAGGGCACTAGGACCAGTTCACACCCAACTCCCAAGCAGAGACAGAAGCTAAACCTGCCCCTTTGTTTGAATCAGACACGTTATGCACCTAGTGCCTCACCAAACTGGCTCTATGCAGGGAGCTTCTAGAGGGAAAAAAGGCAAAAAAGCTTGACTGCAACAGTTTTAGGCAACTGCAGTAGTGATTGTGCACCACTATTTCCATCACATTCAAGCCCAATTATGACACTTAATTTTAAACACTAAATGTAAAATTATAGTTTAAAAAGTCTTCATTATTTGACTTGTTCTGTGTAATCACTTGTGTGGGTGACAAAGACTAGAAGCAGAGATTTGCCAATTTGACTAAGAGAGTTGAACCCTAAAGAGCAAGCCTGCCCAGAGCATTAGCAAAACACTTCAATCCTAGTCTCATCCTCCATCTCTTCCCCGTGCCTTCCCAGCCCAACCACTCTGAGCAACACAAAAGCAGGCCTATGATTAAGTGAATATTCCTACAGCTACAGGACAGCTTATTTTGGTACTGAAACACAGCTCTGTGCAACCACTAAAGAAGAGAAATTATCACCTGTTTTAAAAAAAACAACTTCTAATTCTTACAAGCCATCCCGTACCAAACAAACTAGGACTGCAACAATAGCCACACAAATAACTTTGCTTCTGTATGGTCAAATGCTCTGGGTCCTCCATTCCTTTTAGACTGAAACAGCACAGCAGAATTGATGCACAGCTGAAGATAATGCTTGCAATGCTAAACTTGAGATCTTCTGTTTCAGTGACACTGTCACGATTTCAGTCTGCTAAAAATGAAGAAAAGCATTAAGAGAAAATTTTTTGCTCTGTGAAAAATGGATTTTCATGTTACAGCATGAGGCCAATTCTTAATACCATAAAAATTTACCTCAGTCTATTTGACTGTAGCAAGGAATTACAATTAGCAAATCAAAAGAACCCTGTTTTCAACGGTAAAAGCTTTTAATTATACACATAACAATATGGAACTATTAAGATTCTGTTTGAAGTCAGTTTAACATTATTTTTTAGTGAGAGGTGGTGGTTTTTTTTCTAAATCTGAATTGACCCGTCATTACTGCAACATCACATTTACTGTAAATGTAGCTTTGAGAGTCTCCAAACTACTCACAGCATTTGGAAAATGAAAGCCAGCAGTGAATGCTGCCAGAGAGTCAGGGAGAGCAAGGCCGCCAAAGCAGAAAGCTATTTCAATATGATTTTCACAATTCTAAGGACCTGGATATAGCGAGCAATCTCTATTAGAAACAAAAAGCTGTGGATCTCTGCATTTGGGAAGGCATTGTTAAACAGAGGCGAGGTGACGGTGGTTTTGGCGCATACAGCATCGCAGTGCAATCCTATCTGCCCTGAATACAGCAAAGAAACAGAGCGGCATTCAATTAAAACAAAATAAATAAAAAGACAAGTAATTTTGCTCCATGAACAGGTGGATAAATAACCCGCACTTCTCTTTGCAGATAAAGAACAAGCATCAACACAACTTTTGCAACAGGCAGTCCAACGAAGAAATACAACTAATGTTTACTGAAAACACAAGAAAAACAAACATGTAATTTCTGCCACTGCATGAATTCGATTCATAGGGGAGGCTGTAAAAAAAGAGCTTGCCATTCTCCATCTCTACAGCTACAGACGATCTTGTGCATAAATGCAGCAAACCACAACACCTAGCATGTGACTTGATATTATGTGTTTGCTCAGCTGGTTTCTTAAAAAGTAATTTTCTCAGCTGCTTCTAACAATGTTCCTTTGGATGCAAAACATTTATCTCTCCAGTGTATTTACAGAAATTCAGTCACTTTCTAAATAGCTACACTACATAAATAATTAAAAAAACCTAGTCACTGGTGTCAGAGTTCCTCAAAATTGAAGTGCTGCTTTCCTAGACCAATCCTAAGAATGTGGCAGCTGCAAGAAGGGGCAGCATCAGGAATCTGGTGTGAAAACCATGTTCCTGTTCTCCAGTACATCTGTGCCAGCCCACTGAGACCTCAACTGTCGCTGCTAACTCACACCTCAAGTTGAACTGTCACCAGAAGGTAGCAGCGCTCATCTTCTGAGACTATGACAACCTAGATGGGAAACACACTTTTCCTACGATCCAGCATGAGGTCTGGCTGATACTTCTGTTCAAACTACGAGCTTCCCAACACAGTCACTCTGTGAGACAGCATCACTATAAACGTGTTGGACACAGATCCCCGAGGCATGCGCCAGGAAGAACACCAGCCAGTCCGAAGCCTGATGTTACAGTTTTGTAATGCAAACAGGAGAGTTGAGGGACTGTCACTGCTTTTCGTGATAATTCTACCATCATTAAAGCTTTGGCACTGAAAATTCAGTCCAGGCTAAAAGATTGGCAGGCAGAAAATCCATGCCCACAGCAACAATGGAATGTTAAAATTTAAAACCACAAAACCCACAGAGGCAAGGGCTGAGCCTGGGGTGGCAGGGGTATACGCACGTGTGTGCGCGCTGGAGAGGGGGACAATGGAGAGTGACCAAGAGAAGAGAAGAGCTGAAAGAACAGTCCCAAGACACCAGGGCAATATCTAGATATGTGTACTTCCTGACCACATGACAATCTGTGTATGAGAGACTCAAAATTATTCGTGAAACTGTTTCTTCAGAAGGCACAAAGGGAAATCTTACTCTTCTAGCTCAAGACACTGAACTTTCTCCTGTAGGAATAAGCAAAAGCACATGTAGCCGGGCTCATGAAATACTCTTGAGACAGTCCTGCAGGGAAAAATGGACAGCACCGCACCAACAACTGCACTTATTTTATTTTATGTAGTAACTTGGAGGTATTCAGTTTTAAATCAAGTTGGATGCAATGCTGGAGCACGCTCAACAAGGAGTTCAGATGTCAAAACTCATTCCCTTCAGGGCTTGTCTGAAGTTCTGGTTTTTCAAGTTTTTTTTGGCACGTATGGTTTTCCAGTAGGAGGCTGAGGAAAGACTGCTGGCAACATGCCTGTCTCTCCCTGCTTGTACATGTGCCAGGAAAGGACTGTATGACATTGGAAAGTAACTAAATCACACAGAAATCGACCCAAATACAATCAACGAAGTGGGTGCCTGTGTCACTCCCTTCCTTCCTTGTTTTCCAAGCAGGGCAGGTGTTTTAGAGCTTATGCAGTGCTTGGCTTTCATTCCCACCTCTGTGGTCTTCTGCATGCTCTCATTTGATCTGGGTAATCAAGTTATCAATGAATACATTACATTAGAACAGCACCATAGGTGTAGGCTAGACCTCTTCCTCTGGCAGCCAGGAATCTATATCTTTCCCAAATTCCTTTCCAATTAGAGAAATGTTCTCAACATCTGTGTGACAACAGTGCAATCAGGACACCTTTTTTTTGGGGGGGAAGGGAAGATAAGAACTGAGACTTGCAACACAGGATGGGTGGAGAATTTTCTCTTCCTATTACTGGTCTCAGTAAAATCTCATTCTGTTTACTCCCCAGCTTAAACCTGAAGTCTTATTACATTTCACTAAATAATCCCACATTATAATAAAGCAGTCGGCTTTCCTGCCATGATTGATAGACTTTTTGCAATTATTTAAGGAGAAGGCACATAATTACATACAGCTGGATTAGGATGATCAAATCCTTGTTAGTGTCTGTCAATATACACGTAATAAGACAGTGTGACATTAATGTAAACTAATTTAAATGCAGAAAGTTTAATTAAGACTTAATAAAATTACAGATGGAAAGAAACAGATTTTGCACAGTCTAACCAAATACAGTTTTCCAGCAAAGCCACCCTCTAAACATAAGCCTATTTTGCCTCATCAGTTCCGCAACACTGGCCCTTGCACCACCTATTCATGTACTCCTATTTACAGTTCTACTGCCAAGACTTTCCACCAGCTCAAAAACTCAGAAGCAAAATGCTGTGGATGGAGCCGTGTGTGTAACAAAGCCCATTACAAGCAAGCCCTTGTAATGTCTCTGAGGTTTCTCTGCACCATTCAGCAGCTACCGATCAGTACCACAGTTCAACCCCTGTAAAGTACAAGCGACCTCCTTTAAAAGCACTTACCAAGACTAAAACGTGACCTCTCCCTATGCAACAGTATTCACAGTGACCCTTCTCATTGAGTCCTGTACAGCCTTCTTTTCCACTCGGGTTGTTTTTAAAGCAATCTGCTATATCCACAGGGCTCTGAGAGTCACCAATGATACACAGCATTCCATTAACCCAACAATCTTAATGCAAGATACCAGCTTCATTCCCTGCTGAATTTTTCCAAAGGAAGAGGCGCTCGTGCACTGGCTAGGTTGAGTTTTTCCTGCAACTCACAAGCACGTGGATGCAAGTGATTTCCTAACTGTAGGCAAAAATATGTTAAATGCTTAGTACGACATACTAGCCACTTTAACTCATGTAAGCCCATGTGTGCAGTGCCAAGGAGATAGGGGTATGTTTGCCAGGAGTCCTGTTGTGTTCCCTTTCCCCCTACACTCTGTGATAATGACTCACTCGTTCTGCACGTGCACACGTGTTATCACCATTCCTAACCTGGATGTCCGCGCTGTTTCTGTGCCAGCCATTTTCCAAGACAGTAACCATGTGATGAAGGTGCAGGAGCGACACCGTGCCATCGCAGACCTTGTCTCCACCAGCAAGCACGCCTGTGCTTTGCTACTAAAAAGCAGTAACTGCAGATCTCACATGGGACAATTCACTGCTCCCCAGAGCACTGATTTTCCCACACTAAGATTTCCTGGTGTACTCCCTGCCAAATTAAATCAATTTGAGTATCTTGTTAAAGAAAAAAACATTGCAGATCTATTTTTATTAGTCTGCGAGTTGAGCCTTCTGCTCTGATCTAGTTTACTAGATGATTTGTTAGCTGCTCCACTCAGCCACTTCTCTGCAGAGGCCCCAGAGCGTTTCAAGGATTTTAGAAAATGCTGGACAACGTACAGGATTCTCACCATGGCCTTATCCGAAAGTCAACAAAAATTCTGAACGAGTCCATTTCACAAACACAAATATTTCCTGCAGAATTAGGTTTTGTCAGCCGGGGGAAGGAGAAAAGGGAACTAAGGGAAAACTTGAGAAACAGAAGTGCTACAAAGGATTACAGTGCAATCCCCTGGAAGATATATTAAAACTCAATACTGTATTAAAATTGACGAAAAAAATTAAGCCCTCCTCTGTTCAATCACATCCCTCCAAAGCTCTTGGCCAACCTCTCCATGTTCAAGACAAATTGCTGTTAGATAACCTTTTCTGAACAAGTATATCACTTATTCTAGTTTATGTCTGTTTCCTTTGGCAGCACAGCTATTTAAGTCATCCTTCTAATCCAGAGCCTCTGGTAATTTTTCTTCTCTATTCTATGGCAATTCTTCAAAGCATCATAAAGGCAAATTTAATAAGCACCTCAATTTGTATTGCTTTCTATTTATAATACTGCAAGCACCTGCTGCTGCTGAGATCTAAGCACACATCTATCTTACTCTGTATAGATTGATTCAGATTAATCTTAATAGTTCCATATTTTAGAGCAATTTCAAGAAACATTGCTACAGGCTGCTGGGTAGATTGGTGGTAGGGTTGTTTCTCTTTGGGGTGTTGGGGTTTTTTTTATGTTTGTTTTTGGGTTTTTTGTTTGTTTGTTTGTTTGTTTATGGGGGTTGGGTTTTGGGGGATTTGGGGGTTTTTTGTCTTTAATGTGGGGGGTTTGTTTTTATTGTGGTACAGTTAGTTCTCCTCCCACCCCCCCATTTTTATTAAGACGCTGCTGACCAGATCTTAAAAATACGACTCATTTTACTTCATTGTTTATATCAGCCACATTTGATATGTGTATTATTATACATTATATTATTTTACTGGAGTGTTCCGTAGAAATCTCTTGTCAGTGCAACAGCAGGCACCCAAGAATCAAACTAAGTTGTTCCCTGAACTCCTAACCGTGGAAGTCAAGTCAGTGCTGGGGATGGTTTTGGGAACTGTGCATGTTCAGAGAATGGGTGTTTAAGGGTTCCTGCCCGTGATCCAGAGTTTGAATGTAGAGTTTGAATCGTGTATTATTTGACCTCCTCTCAAAACAGGGACATATTAGTTTTTAATCTTATCAAAGTGCTTGTGAACACCAAGTGACAGCTAAGGCTGCACAGTACAGAAGTTAAGTCCTACGTCTGACCTTTCAGAGGGGCTGAGGAATCATGTCCTTAGGCATCTCTTCAGAGCCAGCCTTCCACAGCTTACAGGCAGAGTATTAATGGCTGCACTCTGGGCTGTGGACATCCTGGTATCTACAACATCAACACCAATTGCTCTTGCTGTTATTTCATTTAACAAGATCACAGATAGGAAGTTTAATGAAGGGGGGGGGAGTGAGGGGGAGGAAAAAAGAATGATGCAGTGCAAGTAGGTGAGCAAGACAATAAAGCCCAGACCGAAAGCGCAGGAAAGCCCCCTCAGCGCACAAGAAATGCAGCAAAACGAAAAGAAAGACAAACCAGTGCATTGGAGAAAAGCTGTATGGAAGTGAAATAATGACTGAGAGAAGTAGAAGAGTCCATCCATCAGAGAAGACAGACATCAATGATCGCCTCACCTCTTCACTGTGTTTCTTTGCTTTTAGTGGCTGACAGCTGAGGTTTCTACTTCTCATCCATCTCCTACGTACATATTTAGGTGTGATATAGCACACTCCTCCACAGCCAGTCAGGAGATGTCATGGAAGACTTCACAGGACACTCTGTGGACAATTTAATCTCAAGAGTGACTCTCGTTCCCTTAAACTCCTACTCCAGAGGGGCTGTGCTATTTGCCTCCCTGCAGTATTTAATACGGGCTTCACAGGGGTAGGATTTTAAGTGTTCCCATTAAAAACACCTATCTTTCTCAACAAGAGAAGAAGTCTCATTGCTATTTTTATTCACCCCAATTGTGCCCAGATTGCCATTAATTTCATGACAAAAGCATGCTCATAAACGTGTAAAACGAAATTTTCAAAACTGTTTTTAACTGCATTTGTTAGAAGATTAAGCAAATGGAAAGGCGCAGAGATACACAAAAATGTCACTGTAAGGTACTCAGTATTATGCACCCCTCTTACTTATCTATCAACAACAAAAGCTCAATACAGCCATTATCCTGGGAATCCATAAGACTTTTAATTTTCTATTACGAGTGAGATGACGATACAGATTTCCTCAGAAAACAAACGAGGCACAGGAAGACCTGGCATGTCATTTATAAAGAGGATATGCCATGTATCTTTCAGACTCTGGCTGTAGCTTCCAAATTAGTGTCCAAAGCCTCTGTAACCTTCATGCATTCTCATCCTCTTCCACAATTACTTCTTATCACGTGGGGAGGTTCTGAACTTTCGCAACAGCTATACCGAGTAAATCAGCTATAAAGAGACATGCTATCGATACTCCAAGCTGATAGCTAATCGTGATTTCTAGTCTTTCAAGCGAATAGGACAACTTAAAATGGCAAACATTGCTCTATCTACCCATCCATAAATTAGGAGTGACAATAGCAGATTATTACTCATTCACTCAGAGCATTTGTTTGGCCCTAAGAGAACTGGCTTTATTCCAAGAGCTGGCAAGCATTGGTTAATATACATGTAAATGTTTTATTTCTCTTAGAATAGGCAATTTCACAAAGTGAAATACCGAATTAAAGATGACCCTAGTTCTTCTGCTGATGCCTGCCTCAGCTGCAGTGCTGCTGAAAGCCTTTTTTTTTTTTTTCCAGAAAGCTTTGCAAGCTTTTTCACACCAAGTCAACAGGGAAAAAGCCACCTTTTCTTTTCAAAGTGAGACAATTTAGCTGTGGAAACATGAAAGCTTTTATATAAATATTAATCACCGCAGTTGTTCTGGAGTTAAAGTGGATGGAGACTGGCTTATATAAGGTTGCAGTTCTGAGTTGGTAATAGTGAGATGCACTGAAATGGTTTTGCAAACACTGCTCCAAAGAGGCTTTTCCTCAATACAAGAACTATGGTGCGAGAAGTAGATTAGCAACCCCAATATTTAATCTGAGGGTACTATAAAATAGCACTTCACTCCTAAGAGTGGAAAAAGTGGCAATTTGTCCTTTGAAGTTCTGGTGCAAGTGTAAAGGAAAAGGAAAATGTTCATTTCCCCAAACACTGCCACTAATTTGAACTGGGAAAAAGAGGGGAGACTAAGTAAAGGGATAGAGGTTCAACACAGTGAGGCAAATAAACTGAATACCTGGACAGAAAACAAGACAGTGGTTTCACAGAGCCTTTTACTAACCAGTCCAAAGCCTGAATATTCTAAATAATGCCAAGTGTAATGCATCCATACTCCAGAGCATGGGCTCTCCAAAACCTAAGGGAATCAACAAGCACATTCTGTGCGTTTCAAGGAAAGGACAATACACACTACCTCCAGAAGGATTCTCAGAACCATCTTTTTCCTACAAAGGGCTAGAGGTATCAGATCTGCTTATTCACCCTGTCATATAGGCCATCAGCCATTGCTCTGTCCAACAGTGAGATTTCTTTTCACAAATTATCCGAGACTTGAAACCAGAACTATAACCACAAAGCAGGTTTTTGAAAAAGTGAAGAGAGAAGCATAACCTTTTATCTACTGTGCTGTACCATAGGCATCATCTCCCCTTCCTTGAGAGTACACCAAAGTTCCAATCAACCGGGGACGCTAACAACAGGTCAGAATTTTTCATAAACCTCTAGACAGAACTGAGACAATAGCAGTATCTTTCACAATAGCAAGTTTAGAATGAAATACAAAATAAGGTGCAAAGCATGGCTAAGATCACACTAACTTGCTGGAACCCACAAGCAAAAAGCATATAACAATTTAAAAAAAAACCAACCATCATAACAGCCAAAATTCCCCCCCCTTTGAGTGAAAGAAAAGAAGAACGACGAATACAAACTAATGGGAAGCAACTACCAACAGATGACACCTTCAAAAGATAGAGGACTATGTTCATGTGGCAAGAGTTGATGAAAAGTTCAGTTCCCATTTGGCATCTTGTCTCAATTGCTATTGCAGTGCTCCACAGGTTTCAGCCAGGTCTCTCCATGGGCACAAACATCTATGGATCTGGAAAGGACACCAGGTCTGTATTTTTATGGAGATAAATACATCAAGGACTACTGACATTAGAATTGCTCTTCCTCACATTCTCCATTTTAACAGGAAAATGATTTAGACTTTACAGGCTATTACATTAACTAAAGCTACTTTTGAAGTATTTTTGATATTTACTTCCCAAAACTACATGTCTCTTTTTTTTTTTTTACCTGCAGAAAATTACCACTGGAGCAAGCCCACTGGCTAGTACTTGACATTACGTTGGCACTTGAACCTAATGCTGCACTTTTTCTGTGCTGCTCTCACACAAAGCCCACTCTCCCTCCTCTTGCCTGCTACCCCTTACATGGCACTTAGAGACCTCGCAAGGAAACCTGCTGAAACGAAGGGCGACACAACAGAACAAGACGGTGCCAGCTTCAGCTCTGAAGAGGATTTTAAAATTTATTACAGGGTCTCACTTCGACGCTCAGTGTTGTACGTGGCTGAAATGAATACCCATGCCTGGCCGAACTGCAAGGGAAGGCGCCTCTATAAAAGGCGACAGCGCCATTACCAGATAAGCCACCAGTTAGACATCACTGATTACCACACTGGACAGAGATTTTAACTCACCTAGAGAGCAGACAGCTAATCGGATTTCTTAATGGGCTTCTCTCAGTTTCACTGGGGCTGATGCATTCTGCATATAGGATTTGGAAAGAGATTTTCCCCTGAATAGCACACTCCATTCTACTACGGCATTCTATTATCACCTTGGCTTATGCTTATATAAAATACCAGATGGAAGTTACATGAACAGTCATTAAGAGGTTAATCATTAAATTCAAGATATGCCAGGGCAGCCAACAAAGCTGACCCCTTGAATAAATTGAGCTCGGATAAAGGTAACATTGATTTTCCTAAAGAGGTTTCATTACTTAACTCTAGATTTGTGATTTCTTTTGAGAGTAAGAAGTTAAGAGCTAATACAAATTTACTATTTTTTTTCTCCCAAAGAGAAACCAACCCATTTAAAATGCAGACATTATGATGGACTTCACTGCCTTTCATTGTTCTCCCCTGAGAGAAACCGAATTTCCACAGTACTTCAAACCTCAGGGAGGAGGAAGGAATACACAAAAAAACCCACCTAAATACCTTAAAATTAAGCAGTTCATCTTTGTTCTACAAGCTTTTCCTCCAGCACTTAAAATCCAATGTGTGTTTTCTTCCAACTACTTTTATCTCTGTATTCTTAAAGCTTTGCTAGAAAGGAGGTTTTTTTAGCACACAAGTGAAAAACTTTAATTTCATGAAGGGATGGGGACTGACTGGAGCCCAGAGTCAACAAAAAGGTACAAGGTAAACATTTGGATATATTACATGATCTCACGCCTGTCTTTCTAACTCTGATGCTCTTGTTTTCATTTTTTAAAAGGTATTAGAATCAACCAGCTAACTATTACAAGCTATACCATTAATCAAAGAGTTATCTCTTCCCCTCCTTCAAGTATAATAAGGATCATCCATAAGACCAAAGTGATCCCAGTTCTCCATTTCCTAGAGGTACTCTAAAATATTTACTTAACTATGTAAATACTGTTTTGACTCACATCTTTAGGAATGTGAAACTTACTTAGATCTAAGAAAAAGCAAGGAAGACGAGAGAAACTAAATTAATCATTAAAAAAATGTAAACTGTATATCTTTTACAAGGAAAGGGACAATTTCTTAGGCTCCTATTCTGAAATCTTGCCTCTTTCATAGTTAAGTAAAGTTTCCACAAATCAGGCATCACCTGCATTCATTTGGAATTTTTATGCAAACAATGCTGAAATAAGAAATGGAAAGTCAAAAAAGGATATTAAATCGTGGGATATATACATCCCAGAACCTTGCACACATTTGTTCAGAGAGCAGAAACAACAAAAAAAATTAGTCATGAAAAAGAAATAACAGCAGGCAAGAATGTGCAACATGAAAGGCTTTTTGCTTAAGGTCCCTAATGTCTTAGGAATATATTAAAACATTGTGTTAGAGCACCTGAATTTCAGAGAATTACTTCAGAGATGGCTCCTGTTGCAGCAGTTTCTGCTGGAATATTTCACTCTGGCTGTCAGCCAAATCTTTGCTATGCTGATGCCAAATAAATGATACCCAATTTCAACGACAGATGCTGTTGTGTTGACACATAATTGATACGTTTATATTCAGGGCTCCCTGGAATTCTAAAACAGCAACACTTTATTCACAGGAAATACAACTGACAACAGAATTCAAAGGGACTTGTATAGAGCTGGTGTTGCTACACTGCTGGTATTGTGAGACTGGAGGGATTGCTAACTATGCAGAGTGGTCAGGAACAGTGGAGACCACAAATTTTCCAGGGAAAGGGAAGATATGGAGAGATGGCCCAGCAGTAAAAGTTAACTTGCTCAGCCAGAAACCAACTTGCTCAGAGAAATAGGAAATCTGAAAGTTTTCAATACAAGTTGCATAAACCTTTCCTGCAGGGCTTGTAACTGTGCAGAAGATAGAATTCAGAGAAACAGCACAGCATTGAATAACAGATATGACCATAATCTCCTTTTCTCTTTGAGTTCCTTGGTTTTTCTAGGCAGGAAACAGATTACCAACCTTTAAAAATACATTTACCAAAAGTATGTTCCAAAGAAAACATTATATTGCTTGCATGTTCACTCTCCTGTAGATAACTTGAAATAAACTTCCATAAATAGCATTTATTTTGGAAAGCAACTATATCCCTCCTCAGGCTTAACAAGCCTTTGCCATCTAATGTAATTCTTACAGGAAAAAAATGCCAATGACGTTACAGTATATACCTGCAATCTGATTTTTTTTCTGTTTTAGAAACACAGCATCACATATTTTCACACAATGAGTAAAAACATTAATGGAGTGGAAATATTCAGCAAAAAGTTCATATACCCATTCATTTAATAAGAAAAAAAAGAACTGGCAACAAAAAAAATTTGGCATGAAATACAGCAACAAATAAATACCATGTGGCAAAGTTTTCAGTCATTTGTCCAGATAGTATATGCTGTTCAACAAACATGCAACGTGGGATATTCTGCCACGATGCTCTTTCTAATTAAAATAAGGTTAAGCTGAAGAATACTTTTGAATTGCATTATATGGGGATTATGAAATACATACAGATGAACAGGATTCACTAACTGGAAGTCTTTTCAATCCCTGGGAAACATATTTTGTTGACTGTTTCTTAAACTGTATTTTAGAACACTGATCACAACCCAGAAAGCTTCTGCAGTGTAATACACTTCTGCTGCTTCTGAGGTCTTATCTGGCTCTCAAATACTGTCTGTGCTTCTCTACCAGCACCACAAGAAAGATTTCTTCCTCCAGTCAACTCTTTCCTTCCTTTATATGAAAAAGGGAGACTGATGTTAATTCTTCAGACTTTGCACACTGCAGCTCCTTCCTTTAATTCTTCCTCTCCTGTGCTTTTGAGGGTTGCTAAGGGCAAAACTGTCAGAAGACCTCTCTTCACACTGAATCTCTCCTTGAGGAGTGCCCAGCACAGAGAATACAGATAAAGTTATACAGGGGGGGAAAAAATCGTTTATCATCAAAGCTCCTATCTGTCAATCCCCCCAAATTTGTCATTTAGTTCAGTAACATGGGATATGTAAAATACCCAGGTTTGTATCTTTGCAAAAGCACAAAGTAGTTGAAAAGGTCAAGGAAGTGCATTAAGTAGGAAAGCTTTAGGGACCCAGTGGGTTCTTTTCACTGTTCTGAGAGGCACTGGGGGAAAAAAAACCCAAAAATAATCTTTGCCAAAACACATTCAGAAGTTAAAAGCTTAGCACCAACTGCACTGATACCTTCTTCTAAAAACCTCCAAAACACCCCAAATCAACAAAAAAACCCAACCAATCAATCAATCAATCAATCAAAAAACCCAACACCAAACAAAGAAAATAACTCTCAAAAAAGCCCACCCCACAGAAACCACAGCCCTCCCCAAACCCCACAGAAGTTTTTCAGTCACAAAGGACAGCTGGGATTGACCTCGGGCATTTGGGTATCTTAGGAGCATATACAGAGAATCACATATTGGTTTGGGTTGGAAGGACCTGAAAGATCGTCTAGTTCCAAAGGGAAAACATGAAAAAATAGCTAAGGCAGCTGTCAACAGCTTTGATTTACCAGAACCAGTCATGGGGCATGACAGGGTGGAACACCACAAGCAGATCCAATCTTCCTCACTCCTGTTCAAAGAGGATAAGATGCAAACCAGCTCGATATGCTGTGCCTGTGCTAAAAAAGGCCAGTCTCTCAATACTGTGTTTTACACTGAGTACAGCACCAAAACAAAGCTCAAAGGTTTACAGACAAGATCCTACTCCTGCCTAATTATTTGAAAGAGTGGGCAGAGAAGTGTCAATCAGTCTGCAAGGCACTGTATAGCTATACCCTGTGTGTGTTAGGAGGGGCACAATTAGTCCAGGAGGAAATCACTGTTAAGATATACAGACCAACTTGAATATTTCTACTTGTTACTGAATTTGCTCCAAAGATTTATTCCTACAGTTTTCTTTGCGTGTTTGGAACTCCCCTCACTCCTCCATTAAGCACATGTTAAATTTAATAACTTTCTTTTTTTAAAAACCCCATCATATTCAATAGTAGTAACCCATCCTGTTATTAACAAAGGCAAGGATTTGAAAACTCAAATGGATTCTCACTCCTACTTCTTCTATTGGCTTCTACGTTTTGTTCTGTTTGGATACAAAACAGAAAGGTCTCACTTTCTCCCACGCAGGAAGGTAGTGTTGTAGTGGTAGACATGGGGAAAAAAAACAATAAAATTATTTTATACAAGTATTTCTATCTTCCTCACTTTATAATGCAATTTCAAAGAAAAACAAAAGTGTGTTTGTTGGAGATTACTGTACAATGAGTTCATTCAACACCCTAAATAAGTTATGAACAGAAAGCACTAAGTCACCTTCAATTTTTAGAAATGTAAAAGACTTAGCAATAGTTCAGGCAATCAGATTTCAGATCAAATCTTACTTCTACAGACAGTTTCCTGTACTGTTAAATATTTCTCTTACAACTGTAGGACTTAAACAATGGAGGGAAACTGCTTGCTCTGCAGACTGAAATAATAATTCAGCAGCAAGAACCAGCAGCAAGACTTCTGAATAACAGTATCAAACTCTAGCCAAAGGCAAAGAGCTGGCATGCAAACTTTACCTCTATCCTAAAGTACTTCACCACAAGTAACTCCAAGTCTCCAAGCCTTCAAACATACTTCATAGATCATAATAGTATAACTACAAGCCTCTCCTTTAACAATTATCAATTCAGTAAACTTGAGTTTTTCTGACGCTCAGCATCAACACCTAAACCTCTCAAGCCTCTTCAGACACATTGCTGATCCTTAGTTTCTGTCCTAAACTACTCTAGAGTTTAACTGTATGTTCTTCCATTTGAAGTAGGCTGCATTGTGAAGCCTGAGTCGATGGCCAGACCCAGCACAGCAAGTGTATTGGTTTGTTCAAGCAGACCTAAATTTGCAAAAACAATCAACTAGAGGTGAATTTCCCGAGCCTTTCTGTGGCATGACTGCAAGCTCAGAGCCATATTTTATACTGGCACCAGTAACGTCCAATAGAGGGCTCTGGGATCTTCCTTCTTATTTGTATCATGACAGCCATGTACCTAAGGTGTGTTTGAGGGTGCATTTTTATAACTAAAAGCTGTATCCTGCTTTTTGTTATTTTTCTAGCTGGGTGTCAAAGTCAAGTACAAGATCTTTCAGATGCAACAATGCTATTGACACGTAATTACCAGCAAGCAGCCATACTAAGAATAAACATTTAAGAGGCAAAACACTTCATTGAGTTTTAATAACATATTTATGTAACACCCCTGCCCTCCAGACCTGATACTAAGCGCTGTACCGTGTTTAGAGAACTCCTTCCCAAATACACAAACAAAGCCAAGGTGTCGAACAAAACAAAATAGACACTGGGTGAAAAAGCAGTGAGGCCAATTTATAAACCCAAAGCAGTCTGATGGAGATGGGATATACATCCTGAGGTTTGGTACATCTAAGTCATGATTATCCATAGCTCTACCATGATACAAAGCCCAAAATCAACATGACCCAAACACAAAGGTTTTATACTTAGCAATTAGTAAGGCTCGAGGAGCCTTATTAGAGACTCATCAAAAGAGCCTATCTGAAGGCAGATGGTAATTCCAGTCTTAAAGTCTCCCCAGCCACCTCCTCTAATTTAACTTTTTCCCTCCCCAAGTTTACCATCACACAACCACAGCTCTTCAACTCTTTAACTGTAATACATTTTTACTTTTCATAATTTTTTCTAGACCTCTCTATAGTGGAAAAAAAACCCCACAAAGTACCAAGGCAGTACACAGTCACAATCAAAATGGGTTGGATTTTTTACTGCCAGAGTCTAAGGGTTGCCCACGTAAGTAAATACAAGGCCACATCATTCTGCACTCCCCTCACCACACCAGCTCATTTCAGCCTGGAGAAGTCATTTGTGCCTGCAGCAGGGCAGGCCACATTTCTGCTCTTTCTGTGACACAGACACAAACACATTGGTTTAGGCAGAAGCAGCTTTTGCACTGATGCTACTCTTTATTTTCCACTCTTTTTGTGCAATACAGAGACAATTTCTGAGCAAAGCCTTTCGGGAAAGAGCTTTACTCAAAATCACTAGTCCTCTGTCTAGCACAATAAGAGTAGAGAATGCAAATTAGTTTCAATAAAAGCAGCTGGCAATCAATACGAAAGGGCTGGTCTCCAAGAGTAAAACTGGTTCCTCTAAGGATAAAAGGGGGAAAACATAAGAAGATGAATAAAGGANGGAGAAAAATCTAACAACGCAATTTAAAATAAAATCAGATAAAGTGACAAAGAACAGCTGGGCATAAATAGGAAAGAAAAATACAGATAACTACAGTACAAAGAAAAGTATCATGAGAAAAGTCTAATGAAAAACGTGCAATCCAAACAAGACAAAATAAAAATCATGAAAGGGATCAGAAAAGAGACAAGATGGCACTAAGGCTTAGGGCATGAGTTCACGTTCTAGCCTGGTTCACAGGCTTTAGTAAGTCCAAAGTAAGTTTCAGCATTCCTGCTACCACAGATTGGGCCATTTAGCAAAACCTTGTACGCTTGTCTCCTCTGACCTCCTGCCATAAAGCAGAAAGTCAATATCCACCTAACTGGCTCAGAACCTATCCACTCTGCATGCAGTCAGACTCCTTTTCTAAATCCCTTTACCTCCAGGTCCACAGGCACCTGCAGAAGACTGAGAGAAGCCCAGCCTTATTGTTATTACCTATTTAAAGAAAAAAAAATTCCTCAAGGTTGACACTTTCACTGCATTTCTATATTACTGTCTTATTTTTGTAAGCCTAGCAGAGAATGCATAATGGTCTTGGAAGTAGCCTTCCCTTGCAGCTGTCAATAGATAGGGGCAAACAGAAGTGTTGTAGCACTGTTAGCAACCTCCACTCAAGAGAAACTCAAAAATCAAGTGTCTTGCATATACTGCAAGTCAATGTCACAAATCACTTACCCTGCATGTTCCACCTACAAGTCCAGCTTCAGTTTCTGGTTCTATCAACATCTCTCACTTAATGCTCGGTTAATTACGGTCCCTGTCTTGCCTTTAATACTGCATATGAGCAAACAGGAAGGCAAGCAGATACTCTGCTCAGAAACTTTTTATCCCCAAAGCATCTCATCACAAAACTACACAGTGTAACTCCTTTGACCCCCAAGAATGTAGCCCCATCAATGACGCAGCTACTTAAATGGCATATATTAATTACACAGGGCGGAAAGTGATGTTTTGTACAAACACATGGAACTGCAGTGGGAAGTCCTGTCACCGCACACTATTTTATTTACATTAAGTTTTGACCAGCATATTGATAGACTAGAAAGATAAGTGTCAAGTTCCTAGTATACTTAAAATTATACTTACACGTTCAGAACTTTAATACTTTGATTGGGGTATGCCCTATACTACATTAGAAATTCGACAAAATTTCTAATGACAGCAGGGGTCAGAAACTTCTAGGTACACTGACATCCAAAATCACAGAGCTTGAACTTTGAAGAGAGAAAGAAGTGACTAACTTCTTTGCACCTAAAATCAGTGTACAAAACAAAAAAAAAAAGAAGGATAAAAACAAACAAAAAACCCCCACCAAACCTAAACAACCCTGAAATTAAACTAGTGAGAGGGCAAAAGACAATACCTTTAAGATACACGTGTGCCTAAAGAACTCACAAATACCTGATCTCAGGCTGTTTGCCCCATTCAATATACAAAGCCTGGTTCCTCTGTTGCCTACAGCAATTATTTTAGGGTTTGTCTTAACAAAGAAAAATATCTCTCTCCCTCTAAAAAAAAAAAAAAAAAAAAAAAAAAAAAAAAAAAAAAAAAAAAAAAAAAAAAAAAAAAAAAAAAAAAAAAAAAAAAAAAAAAAAAAAAAAAAAAAAAAAAAAAAAAAAAGGCAGGATTTTACATCTTCGAATTCATGGCCTGTCACTACCGCTAAGACAATCGGAGCATTTTAACACCACATTTCCGTAAGGTGGGGAGCAGTTAAGACCTTTATATACTGAAAGAGATGCCCTTCCACATTAGAGTGGCCTATTAGCCACAAACAGGATTAAGAGCTCAGCAAATCCTCACAGAGCCTACATCTGTCAACATAACTCTTTCCCATAATGAGCAAAAAGGAAGGTAACTTCTCAGCTTTATGGAGCACTTACTCTAAAGCTGTTACTGCTATAATTAAAAAACAAAACCACCCCAAACCAACCAAAAACCAAAAAGGCAGCAACATAAAACAACACTATCATGGAGACTTCTCGGGATCTCTCACCCTGTGAAAAACAATCTCACATAGTGACAGAACTTGTGGTCTTGCAGCCCTGCCATTGCCCTGGTGGCCCTGTACAGCAATCAGCCCTGGGGGAATCTCCAGAGAAGACAACAGTCAAGATCTCTTTGTTGAACATTTCTCCAAGCATGACAGGATTTCCATAATCAGTCAAAAACTAGAGAAATCCATACTGGCATGCAACACAAACTGCACGTCATGGACAACAAGCCACCCGTGAGACATCAATGCACCCACAGATGCTTCTTTCAATGCATGATGGAGAGATCAGTACAAAGATCATTTTATTCTGGAGCACCTGGACCAAAGTAGCTGAATCAAGAGGTGCCAGATCCACTCTTGATGGGCTCAGATGGCTTTGGGAGTAGCTGGAGCATAGCTGTAGCTGTAAAAGGAAAACCCAGCCCAGTTCAGCAGAGAGAATTAGTGGTCAGTTCCCTCAAACCCCAATACCACTGTAGAAGATCAATGTATCTCTCTGAGTGCAGTCCCTATGACAGCAGCGCTGCCTGCTGAATCCAGGCACCTCATCGAGAAATTCCTTCATCATCTCTTCACCACTGCTTCTTGGTGGGACTCCACCACCAGGACAAGCCTTGTTGAGTTTCAAGGTGACAGCCAAAGGAGAAAGACAATGGAGGAGGAAATTTTGTAGCAAAAACAAAAAAGGAAACTGCATTACATTGCCATGGTCACAGATTTAGTGCATAGTTTATGTACCATCCAATAATAAGGTAGGTCATATCACCTAATCAGCATGTATATCTTATATAGATATGCAAAAGCATTTCCCTGTTCACTTAATACATGGAAGAACATAATTTGATTTTTAAAAGCATATTGAAGTTATTTTGCTAGCATATGGATATAGCAGCAACCAGTGTGCACATAGTCCTCTCTCTCCCTGTTACTGCACACACACACATATCCAAACAAGCAGTGATGAGCCCGTGATCACCTAGGGAGCATGACTGAGGGTTGCCACCTCACACAGGCCAACTTCCACCTATCTCTGATGCTCTGGGGTAGCTACAAAGCTCTGATAGTGTTCCACAAAACAGGAGGTGTGGACACGCAGCCACTACTAAACATCTTATGTCTCGCACAAACCGGACCCCTGTCTGTAACACCAATCATACCACAAAAGGGTGTTATGTGTGCTAAGGACTCCCTAGGAGAACTTCCCAATGTCCACCCTGGCAGCATCTGAAAATGCTTGGCCCTGCTAATGGCTTGTCTTTATTTCTGATGTCTGCCAGTGCTGTTCATGCTCTCCTGAGCCACGGTGCATTTGGGGCCAACAGCTCCACCAAAATCCTCTCGAAGAGCAGAACAGAGACCTGTGCAAGTCCACACTAGAAAAAGCAATAAAGAAACAGGTAGTTCCTATTTACCCCAAAATATTGGGGGATATTTGACAGCTGCACCCAAAAATCCCGTTGGTAGATGTCCTTTCTATGTTTCCCACTAAACATAAAGGAAACTAAGGGCTAAAATTGCTGTGACAAGGAGCAGTTCATTTATCTGACACAGACCAGTGAAATCAACAACGGTTGAGAACGATCTAAAATCAGTTTTCTTCTTATCTTCAATTTAGGAGGCCTGCATGTTATAAATAGGCCACTAAAAGGCAATTAAGAGAGTGAGGGAGAGCAAAAAGTTATTAAAAATGTACCAATGAGAAACTAATTTCACTCTTTTTTTAACAGGGCATCAGGGAATTCCTATAAGACTTCTAGTTCATTTGAAGGAGGAAATTCTGAACAAAGCTAAAAATAACTGACAATCAGATTTCCAAAACTGAGAGAAATAAGGAAGCCCCAAGAGGTCTGGCCCAGGGTGGTACCACAAAGACCGATAAAAATATCATACTAATTTCAGGCAGGATAGGGACCACGGAACGTAAATCTCTGTGACACAAGAAAATTTTTTAAAGCAGTAAAGCAAATAAAAGAAAGCTCTGAACCATAACCGATTTATAAACAGGAGAAAATAAAATTTTTTAAGGTAACCAACAATAAAAAGAACCACAAAACTATGCACCAAACTCACGCCAGCTCATTGCAGGGACAAAACACGCACAAATAAAGGCACGGTGCTTAAAAGAAGAGACAAACCCCACGTTTTTATATTCAGAACAGATTGTTTTGATTCTTTCCTGGGTCACCTTTTAATGCTTTCCTGAGATTTTTTTTTTTTCCCAACACGCTGCTTAAACACAGGTCTCGGTCGTTTCCCGGCACAACTGTACTCGCGACTGGGAACCGAAATTAAGAATAATTAAAAAAAAAAAAAAAAAGGGGCAAAACCACACAAACCCCGAAAGTCTTCTGTGAGTCATCTCAACAGGCACTTTCCTCGTTAACCCCTCTCCGGTGGTTCTCGGGGGCTCCGCAGCGTGGCCCGGCGGCGCCTCCCGCCCGCCCGCGCCGAGCCAGGCTGGCTCCCGGCTCTCCGCCGCGGCACCCAGCCCGCCCACCGCCTTCCAAAACTTTCCGGGCTTAACCGCGGCGCCCCGGACGCCGGGACGAAGCGCTCGGAGCCAAAGTCCGCGGGAAGTTGTCCCGCCCTGGAGCAGAGCCCGCTGCCCCCCGCGGCTCCCCCGGGACACCGCGGGCTCGACCCGCGCCCCGTCACAGCGCTCCCCGCCGCCCCCTTCCCAGCGCCTCCCGCACCCACCGGCCTCTCCCGGGATAGCGGGCGGGAGCGGGGCCGTCGCGCGCCCTTACTTGGAGTTGCGCTCGCCCGAGGGACGGGGAGGGACGGGCAGCGGCGGGAGAGGGACAGAGTCCGCAGCGCCGGCCGCCGGCAACTTCCCCGCTCCGCCGCCACACGTGGGGCTGAGGCGCGGGGCTGGCTCTCCCCGCCCGCCGCTCGGCGCCGAGGACGTGGCAGCTCCAGCCCTCCCTCCTTCCCTCCGTCCCTCCCCGACCCCGCCGGAGGCTCCTCCCGGCCACGCTCTGCGGAACGCGGGGCGCCCTCTGCCGCACGCCGAGGGACCCGCCGGCCCCGAGCCGCGCCCCGGCCCGGGTCCCTCCGGAGGGAAGCGCGGCGGGGCTGTCACTGAGCTGTGCGAGGCACACCCGGCCCCTCGGGCGCCGGCCCGCTGGCTGTGTGAGGTGGGGCAGGCACGCAGGAGGGGTTAGGGAGGTTAAAAAGGAGGATGCCAAAATAAGGCGAAATCACAGAGGTTGCCTTCTTGCAGTATCAGCAGGGTGGAAGCGCCTGTTGAGTTGATCAGTCTGCGATTATGGGCCTAAAATAAAAATGGAGAGCAGGCTCCCCGTCCTCCAGTAAAAGGGACATGCTGCGGAGAGCAGGAGGACTGGGTCTGGTGAAGAGCCCTGTCGAATGCAACCTGAATTGCTGTTACCTCTGTACCAGCAAGACTCCAAAGCACCTTCAGCTGCTTCCCAGTTCAGGCTCACTCCACCACAGAGACGCTCTGCTTTCTTACTTAGGAGAAACATCTCACTGTCACACTAGCTGTAACTGATAGAAAAATAGAAGACCTCAGACATCTATTTGCATTTTCGTCTTGTCAGGATTACGCATCTTGAAAATAGAAGATGTTACTTGGGCTTCATGGTTGCAGAGTGCCTGACACATGGGTTTTCACTGAAAAGGTCAGTTGGTAGGAATCTCACCCTTCTTCGAGGTTAATAACTACAAAACTGTTTCCAAGCTTAGTGGTTTTCGTCCTCTATGTGTTTCCTGCGACAGTGTTCGTGACAGGCACCTTAGTGTAGCCTTAATATACCTTCTAATTGAGTGATATTAGACTGTTGTGTTGTTAACTCCTATGGCTCTTCTTTCTGATGAAAACATCCATTTCTTACAGTGCTGGGCAGATTTTTAATCTCGAGGTGCACTGCCAATTTGAGGTTAGAATCTGGCTTTGAAGTCGTAAAGAACTGCTGTTGCTGATGTCGAATAATGCTGAACCGCTTAGGGCTAAAGCAGAGAAGAAATAAAACTGTGTTTTTCTAAAACATCTCTCGCACTGTGGTTATCTCAAAAGGCTTTATGAAGTAATGTCAAGTAAAGGTGCACCTTTAAGCGTAGCAGCCATTCCATGCACAAATGTACCTCTGAATGCAGAAAATGTTGGCATTAGAGCTATCTACTCATTTAGTAGGGCTATTATGTATGTTTAATGATCACTTGCAGCACCATGAGAAATGTCCAATAATGGTCACCGCTTAAAACCATTAAGGAAAGATAAATTATGTGTACATATTAAATTCCTCCTTGGGCTGACTCTAGGTAAAAAAATGCAGCCAAGTAGATTTAAAGTGAACGTGTGAATCTTTGCTACATATTCCAGTAAAGCTGCTAAACTTAGAAAGTATGTAATTTGTTGGCATTAAGTTATGTCTGTATGCTTAAATACTCCAATAACAAACTATACCTGAATTCAGGTTTGAGCAACAGATCTGTCTAATGCTAGCTGGCACATAGTTGATTGCTACTGATCACTCCAGCTTCAGTGATGCTCAGCAACAGGATGTTGCCATTTAGGAAACACAATATCATTTCTAAGCTTTAAGCAAAAGGCAATATGTGGGCCATGTAGGATTTTCCAATCTGCATCTGTCCAGAATAGATATGATTAAGTGCATTTTTGTTTAGCTATTGATTTATTTCACCTGGCTTCCTCAAATGTCAGATATATGTATGTTTCTTGTTCAAGAAAAATAGGGCTCTTTGCAGTATTGATTGCAGAAGTGGAGTCTGCAGAACACCTCAGTAAAAGGTTTGGTTCACATTTAAGACATTGGACTGTTCTCTCATAAACTGTGGTGCATTGACCTTGGCTGGACACCAGGTGCCCACCCAGCCACTCCATTATTCCCCTTCCCAGCCAGACAGGGGAGAGAGTAAGACGGAAAACAACTTGTGGGTTGGGATAAGACAGTTTAGTGAAAGCAAAAGCAAAGCGGAAGGTCGCACACGCAAAAGCAAAGTGAAAGATAACACGGTTTATTCTCTATTTCCCATCAGCAGCGATGGTTGGCCACTCCTGAGCAGCAGGGCTTCAGCACGTGTGATGGTTTCTCAGCAAGCAGCCATTGGAGACAATGAATTCCTGCCTTTCTGCTCCTTGCCTCAGCTTTTATACCTGAGCTGACATCATATGGTATGGAATATCCCTTTGGTCAGTTTGGGTCAGCTGGTCTATTTGTGTCCCCTCCCAGGATCTTGCCCTTGATTGAGGAAGGAATGTTATAGTGCTGGTGCTGTGCTCAGCAGTAGCCAAAACACTGGTTATCAATACCCTACAAGGGCCCTACGAGGCCCTTTCCCTTGAGAATTTTTCCTTCTTTGAGAACTTGGAAGGCAAAACATTCCAGGTTATATCTTTCCCAATTTGAAAAATAGTTCCTAATAATAAGAAATGTTGTTTGCCAAGGCTCTTTGGATTTGTGATTTTCATAAACTCCAGCATTTCTGGCTTCTTTTTCTCAAACTTGTGCTGGAGCCACAAGCATTCTTACGGCAGATACTTTCCACCTCTGTGTAGTTGCACTTCTGAGTTTTGCTGGTATCTTTGCCCATTAAGAACTCCTTTACCTTTCTTTGATTTCTTTTTGGATCTATACTTTCTTTAGATTTACGCTGGACTCTTGTTTTCATTATTTCTGTTCATACTGTACTTCTGTGGAAGTACTGTGGGATGTTCCCTAAATCTCATCATCAAATAGAGAGATTTAACATGGACATCTCATAGGCAGTTACCTCAAACACTCAGACTAGATGATCTGTCAAGTTTTGGGTGAGGTGGGTGTGCTATTTATCTTTTACTGACAAAAAAAAGTACATATAAAGTAGATCAGATTTAGATATTTAAAGCAGGGTGAGATGAATTCCATCTTACAAGACTTCTCAGTTGCCAGTAAAGTCAAAGACAAATTCTGAGTAACTTCAGTACTGAAAGATAAGGCCTAGAAATTTTTATGTCCTGTTAACAATGGTACCTGAGATGATGGACAGTGAATGCCTTCTTTTCTAGCTCAGCAGCTACTTCAGAACACAAGTGACAATTAGTTATTACTGTCTGAAAGCAGTTTGGTAGTCTTGGAAAAATGAGAAATCCACTTGGCTCTTAATCTGTGTTCTCAGAGATGGTTTCATGATAGATATCACTTACTGTATGGTCCCAGAGGCCAAAATGTTCTTTCTGTTCTGGAGAGAATATCTTTGGAGCTCAATCTAACTATAGTAGAACAAGTGTATCAAAGAAATGCTTTATGGAGCGCATCAGCTATGAACTGGAAGTAACTATGTAGGGAACAAGGTCTTAAGAACAGACTGTTTAACTAAAGTTAAAGCTCAACATTTGCACACTGAGATAAAAAAAAACATGCAAGCAAATAAACAAGGAGAGTAATATACATCTGATATGACTTAAAAACTGTCAATACTAATAATGCCTAAGTTGAGACAGGACGCTTTCCTGATTTGGGCCCAGAAATTATGATGACCTCTACATATACAGAAAGCAAGAGTAAATGATCACAGCACTCATTTCTGACTTTACAAACTATGGAAAAAGCTCTTCAAACAGAAAGCCATGTCATATTGACAAGGTTAAAAAGTTGGTTTGTACTGTCACCATCCTGCAGAACTTTTTTTCTGGATAACAGTTTCATAGTCGCAACAGTTTGCTCAGTGTAGAGCCTCAAATAAGTGTTAGAAGAAGATGTGAGTTTTTATAGAAAGCGAAAGACTGAATTCATCTGTTGCTGTTAACTAGGCATTTGAAACTAAGACTAAAACACACTAAGATACTATCCTTTTTCCCTAGTGCTCCAGATCACAGCAGAACTCTTGGACTTCAGAATTCCTTTTTCAGCAGGACATGATGTGTAACATTCTGGAAGACATTATAGAAACGCAAACTTAGCTTGAACTTACCTGAAAAATATAAAAATATTATTCAGAAACTCCTGACAGATAATTTACACTGTGTATGTTGGATACACTATAGTGACTATTATATTTTGCAGGCTAATTCTGTGGTGCAAGTTTAGTCTTTTTACATTTCATCCACTGTCACAAGTGATCAAATGACAGATAAAAAATTTACTTGATAATAATTGAGTCTGTCAGCTGCTTTCAAAGGCTCACAGTTCCAAAACTGAGGAAGACTGAAAAAGGAGAAATGTATGGTGTGTCATTATACTTTATCTTTCAGGTAGCTAAATATTGTGACTAAAAGTCAGATTAGACAGTTTCATCTAGTGTCATGTTTTGCAGAAGTAGAAAGATAAGTCACAGACGTTGACAAAGCTTTCTTCAGTACAGACTAGTGAAAAAAAAATGCTTTAGTAGATCTGCTTGTAATTTTTCACGCTGTGTCCTCTTTTGGCACTGAACCATATGAAATTTACAAAAGCAACACCTGCAGCTCTCTAAATCACAGCCATTTGGAAAGTTCATGTCTACATATAACATTCTCAATTCAATCAACCTAAATATGTTAACAGTTAGGTGATTTACAGTGAATCCCTGAAGACATACACTTGAGAAAAGATTTTCTTTGTTTCAAGATGTCTTTCTCTCTGAAGAATCTGTCATACCAATCAGACTTTCAAACTCTGCACTATAAACACTGTGGTGTAGTGCTGAGCAACTTCCTGAAAGTTACTAAATGCTTTCAACTCTTATTATCTTTTAGGAATTGAAGGAAGTTGACTATTTACAGGAAGAGCCAAGACCTTTAAAGAATAAAGTGCAAATTAATTCTATTAGTTTACATGCTCGTAGTTACTTTTAGATATATTTTGACATTTTCTATTTTTTCTTCTTGACATAAAAATATACTTAACTGGCAAACACTTGCTGTCACTTCCTTTAAGATTCTCACACCAGCCATCAACTTCTTCTGTTGCTGTGGATGTTAGAGGACAAAATGTTTTGGAGGAATTTATGTGTAAAAAGCTTTAGTTCCAAAAGTTAATGTGAAGCTCCATGTATTTCAGCAGATAATTTGCCTTCCTTATGCATATAAATGTACTAATGCTGTGAGCGCTTTTATATTTTTCCAAAATCATAGCAGCCAGATATCCAAAAGACCAATTTGGTTGTGGACTTTTCTCTAAACAATCAACCTATTTCCAGACCAGAGCTGTTGACTACTCAATGATCTGTTGAAAGATTCAGTAGCTTTCGGCACATAGATGCATACAGCACGTCCTTTATTCTTTCTGGCACATAATAGAGTCTTCTGCTTCCTCCTACTTCCCTGATTATCACCTTACAGTGACTGGGGAAGTCAAATAATATTATTAAAGGGAGTGTGGGTATCTCCAGGTATCATTAGAAAATCACATGGCAGTATTATCCAACTTTGTGCTTAGTTGTTTAGCAGAAATATGGGTCCTGTGCTTTTTTGACATAGATGTCCCTATAATTCTTTGTGATGGGTCTTCACAGTTGATGACATTGCAAAAGTGGAGTGAGATAGATTCAACCTTGAAATAAAGTGCAGTCTGTGAGAATAATTAAACAGTAGAGTGCTCTAAAAAGAAAGTGGTAGATCATTGTAACTTAGCTTTTTTCAAAGTAGGAGTTAATACCTATTACAAAATATGCTTAGATCATCTGGAAGAAATCTACAGCCCCTGTGGCTGAGGTTATCACCTGGAGACACTGCAGTTGATTTTGGTCTCAGGAACCATGAATCTGTGAAGCATTTCCTTTCTTTGTGGATCATGGCAAAGTGAGCAAAATTGTGTCCCCAGTCCTTGCTTTGCTCATACTACTTGCAGTTCTGTAATAGGCCAATGTCTGTAATTAAATGTCATATCTCAGTGTTTCAGATGATTTTCTGAAGTGCTTAGGAAGTTTTCTCTTCCTTGCCTCTCACTTGCCTGGACAAAACTGGACAGAGGTACTTTTATGTATATGCTTTCCTCCACCAAAACCATCAAAAGCGAGATGCTGGGTAGCGTGGACTGCTAGCTAGAGAGAGGGTGTAGATTCTGGACTGGCTGGTGGAATGTCTTGTTCATGAGCCAGCTTTTGGCCTAGGAAGAGAGATCAGTCAGGCTTGGACTGTAAGGTGAATGTATGTGTTTATGTCAGAAGGGAAGGGTTGGGAATTTATGCTTATATTTGGGTGGAGGAGTGGAGTAGACTCTGGCTGTAGATCAGCTGGTTTTAGTAATATCATTAATGATGGCACTATAAAACATTTCCATACATAACATGATAAAAAGGGGATGTTTGGTTCCTGTTTACCTGTCACTGAAAAGTTTGTAACTTGACTGTTAAGACCTTCCCAACTACCACATTTCTTGAAAGCAGTGTGAGGGTTAAGAGTGTGAGGGTTATATTGCCATGCAAATTGAACTAGGCAGTAAAGACCTGTCCCTCATAAAACTATGTAAGTTTAATTCCACCCCCAAACCTTTTTATTTATTAATATCAGACTTGGAGATTTTAGGAGAAGCATAGGGAACTGTGTTGTATAAGCAGTTCTTTCTGGGCTCAATTCCAAAGTCTTTCTCCACATTCTGTCTGTGAATATAATATCTAACATTGTATCTGTGGCCATTCTTAATAATTCAGTTCTGCAGATCCTAGAGGCCAAGTTCATAACTTTTATTTCTTTCCCTCAAAGTTCTTTACTTATAATGCAGAGATACGTATTACACTTCTTGTTTTTCAGTGTTGTGAGAAGTGAAAGGGGGAGATACTCTTACCCTCATTTTCTTCAGTCTATTAACTTTCATGAGCAGGTGCTACTCAGCATAAGGGACAACAGGAGCAATCTCACCAAGCTGAGGTGGGCATGAAGTTCTGTTTTGAAACTGGACCCACATGGAAGCCCATACTCAGGGGTGGGGATATTTGAAATAGTACATTCCTAATGGCTTGAGATTTAGAATTTTGGCTTTGGATCTTTTTCCAGTGGAGATAAACATGATTATGCACCCCAGCAGTTCAAATAATCTCTACTTACATATGGATTCACTGCTATGTATGTTTCATACTTCCTTTCATGCAAAATATTAGGGATTAGACCTCTTCACATCCATCTATATAGCTGGGGTTTTTTTCCTATAAAATTCAATAACAAGAAAAAATCCAATGCATTTATACTCACAGAAAACCAGTCATGCAAAGCATTCGTTTATGAAAGAGAGATGGTTACACTGAGTCAATACCAATACAATTACCTACTTGAACATGCTCAGCTACACAATGCATTACCTAATTCTGCCTTTTGAGATTCTTGCTGTTTTGTTTTTTGTTTTTTTTTTCCTGTAAGGTTCTCTTTCTGTATTCTCTTATTCTTGTGTTCTCAAGAACCACCAGTAGCTGGAAATGTAGAAATGCACACTGTTGTCATGGAAAACCTGACTTACCTAGACAGATACCTTACCATCACTGTAAACAAAAAACAGCTGCAAGATTTGCAAGCTGTATTTACAGCTCTGAGACACAGTAGTCTATTTAGTAGAGCTGGCTGGGAAGTATTTTTTTTTCAGTCTGTGAAAATCTAGAAATAACCTTTTCTTATTCCAAATGGGAAAGAAGCTTTCCTTATTCCTAGTGGGACAAAAGTTTCTTCTTTTTCTGATGAGCAGGGAGATGATTGGGATGAGAACTGGCTCTGTTAAATCTTTAAATAATAAAAAAAAAGTCATTCTAGATGACTTACCATGTTTTACCAAACTGTATTCCAAACATTTTGTTTCAATTTGATTTTTTTAAATGAGCTTCATTACTAAATGGCATACAGTATTGAAGTAAAACATTTCTAATTTGAAGAATACTGAAAGAGGAAGGTTTTCTCTATTTCCTAATAGAAATTGTTTTGAAACTGATAATTTGCCATGTCTTGACATTGTTCCCCAGTAGTGGAACAGGAGCTGATTTAAATGACTGCATAACCCTCTTTGCATCCAAGGAGCATGGAGTTGCCTGGTTCTTCCCGTTTAGTTGTAGTTAGAGGAAAATGCTCCACTGCGTTACACCTGTGTGGTTGCCCTTGATCCTCCAAAAATGTGCATTATCCCAGAGTATTGCACCAATCACAGTTTGAAGTCACTTCAGAATCCAATTGTGATCCACATCAGAGAAGTAAGTGGTAAAAATGCTCCTTTACCGCAGCAGTTCACCTTTGAATAGTGTTAAGAACAAATTTAAGAGTGTGTCATTGTACATTGCCTGCCTAGCATTCATCTTTAATTTTCAATAACATACTTGCTAAATTAAAGCTCATATACTCCCTGGAGAACAGATAAGAAACCCCATGGCGTCTCTAGTGCTCGCCTTAATCACTGAGTTACAAGTCATACTCTCTCAGGTCCCTGTTAATATCAAGTATTCTATATACAGGGTAATAGCTTCTGCAAAGGTGGTGAGACAGACATTCAGAGGGCTCTCTGACATTATGGCACTTCCAAAGGAAAACAAGCACAAACCTCTAAGGCAAAAGAAGCAACTGGGGCACTTCTGTCCTGGGCTGCATTCAAACTCAAATCCTTATCAGTGAGCTGTTAGGTAAAGCACTTATCAGGAGCATCCAGCAGGCACAGCAGAGCTTAGCCTTGAACCGAATCTAAAGCAGTTTGTAGCAGTACAGTCGTCACAAGACCATGGCTGATATTAGCATGCCTTCCTCTGGTGTTAATCGTTATTTAGAACTAACCACTGCAGTGGTTTGTGTTTTATTCACACAGAAGGAATGAGGGTAGATCAGCCCTAACACTCACTGTGTCGCGAGGGGAATGTGAAGCAGTAGCTCCTTAGCAAAGCATACTGCTGGAATTCTGCATCGCCTCAGTCACTCTGCAGCTCACCACGGTGAAATGGCCCCTTTTGTCGAGCTTGTCAGCGATGTGCATCATTCAGTTGACAGCACAGAAAGCTGGGGTTGGCTCATGCACGGCAATTTCCAGATGATGAGTGGGATCAATTGATATATTCACTTTAGGAGATACAGTAGGAATATTCTCAGTTTGAGCAAGGCTACACTGCATGAGTATCTCCCTCATCGAAAACAGAGATGATGTCTGCATACAAGACAAGGCATGATTAGCAGGAGGGTAAGAAAGAGAAGTAATATGCCTTTTGGAGGGAATTGATTCATTCATTATTCCTTGATCTTTTTGAAGGAGATTTTTTTTTCTGTTATTGTCATGTATCCCATTTGAAGCCAATGGGAATCTGTGCTTCCACCCTTTTCCTTTTTTCCACATACACTGCATAGACTGCACAGCTATGGGTATAACTTAACAGTTGTGCACAGATTGTGTTTATTCTCTAAAAAAGAGGGCCCATTACTTTGCAAATATAGAATTAAAGACTTAAGAACTAATGACTCTTTTTGAGAGTAAAAGAAGTGCAGCTAGGCATAGAAGGGGATCAATCCCTATAAGGTTGCAGGATACCAAGGGCAAAAGAACAGGAATGATGGATCAGGTGCCTAGCAGTAAGCTTCACTCCATTGCTTAGATTCTGAGCCTTCTGGAGCAAAGCAGGTTGTTTCAGGTTTTTTTATGGCTGCATGATATAGCATAAATAAGAGCAATTCATGGTTTAGTACTGCACTTCTAGTTGGTACCTAATTTTTTTTGGTACTGGGAAACAGTGAGCTCTTGGCTTTTTTTTTTTTTTTTTTTTTTTTTTTTTTTTTTTTTTTTTTTTTTTTTTTTTTTTTTTTTTTTTTTTAATTTTTATTTATGTGATGTGCATAGAAGGAATTCTTCATGTTTTAAATATTCTGTTGCTGCTAGTTTTTTCTGCCACTGGCATTCAGTCTGCTTAGTTGTTGCTACATCTGCCACAGGTCTAAATGCATAATAACAATGCCATACATACTAGCAAAAGTATAGTGGCCTGTCACTATATAACTTGCTGCTATAGCTGCTGCAAGAAGTTTTCTCTTCCTGTTTCCGCTATGGGGAGAAACCGTTCACCAGGCCCAAGGGGTTGTCCCAGATGTTGTAGCTGATGTCATCTTCCCATTGGGCCAGCTCTACGTTTGTCTTATATGCCCCTTGGGACAACTCTGGGTGTCTGTTGGCTTCCCACTGGGACAGCTCTTGGACTCTCACATTTCCTCACTGGGACAGCTCTTGGTATCCCTTACCTATATATTGGGACAGCTCTTGGTATCTCTCATCTTCCAGTTGGTACAGCTCTTCAACTCTCATTTCCTCCCACTGGGACAACTCTGGGACTCACATCCTCTACTTTGAACAGAGTATGTGCCATCAGTAGCCTTGCAATCCTGCAGTATTAATCAAACCATCCAAACAAAGGGCTTATTTTGTTTCTAGTACAGATACAGGTCCTTAATTACTCCAGTATTTTTTTAACTACCTCAGCAAATTCTTATCTGTTTTGCCGCACTTCATTGCATATTACACATTTCTAGTTGGAGACTTGACAGGAGGCAGAAGCAATCAAACCATATTGCCTTGCATAACAGTGGGGAAACTGCCATGTCTCTCATGCAAAAGATTAATCATAGACTGTGTGCTGTCTTTGTAAAACAAAAACATGTCTGGCTTAAACAGCTTAAAAGTTACGTCCCGTGTGATGCTGTCAGTGTAGGGACCAAAAGTCAGAGATCTAAAGGAGTCTAATCTTTGAAGGAGCAGCTTTTTATTTTCCTTGTAAATCATTCCGTAAGTTCCTGCAGTTGATCTCAGAGCACGATGTTTACATGAGGCTGTTGCTGCAGATAAGAAGGGAAGGGACAAACTGTTGCTGGGCAGATTAGTGGGGAAAGCCACAGGTACCACAGGTGGAGAAGGAATAGCCTGTTATTGCCAGGCGAGGGAGCTGTTTAGGTGCAAGCTTGAATTTTAGATTCAGACATTATCTCTGGAATATAAGGAACCTGATTGAATTACTGCTGCCCTAAAATACCTGTGAGGGCCAGGCACTTAATTGCTACGTCTGACAACAGCTTGGGAAAACCTACATAGGTGCTGTCTCCCTCTTTACTGTGTTTAATCTGAGGAGGTAGGGATATGTCCGGAATTATTAACTGGAAAAAACAGGAGGAGTAGCGATACTTTAAGAACAGGCAGCAGAAGTTTTTTCGGGGAATCCTACTCACAAATCCGTTAAGAAATACTTTGGAAATTCATGAAGTCATCCTAGGGACTGATTTTCAATCCAGGAGTATAACTACTCCATATTGCATTTACTGTGATCCAGCTTGTCATAAAGATCTGAATTGAAAGTAATGCAGCACAGAAGCACTGGATTTTATTAACCTCACCAAAGTACAGGGAAATGGCTAAACATAAAATTTGCAGGTGGTGGGGAGAAGGCAAATAGAAAGTCCCTGGTGCAGGGATTTATCCTATGCTTGCAGGGAATGTAAAATCTTTGTTAAAAAATTCAAAGCCTGCTTGGCGTGCATCCTAGCTGTGTAGCAGTTTGTTTAGTGATGATGGAAAGTCACTCTACAATAATTCCTAATGGTTTATTGCAAAATGTTCTGTAATGATGACGTGCTTAAGCTGTTAATTGATTATGAAATGCCTAGAGAGCTTTATGAAAAGCACAAGATAGAATTATTATTGGATCTTGCTGCTCATTAACTTTAAAGAAAATAAATGTGCTGTAATTCCAACTGGCCTAAAAATCTCTTTTGTTTGGAAAGAAATTCACGTCATCCTTCTTTTCCCTGGTAATATCAATGTTTTTTGCTTGTTTGAATGGAAGTACATGCAGGGAGATTAAGGGACCTGAACCAATCTGATTGAAGTCAACCTGAATTGTTCCCACTGACTACAGAAGGAGTTGGAGGAGTCCTTGTTTGATCTGTCCAAGTCCAAAATGAAAGTCTGTGGAAGAGTATAGCAGCCATGAGACTCTCTGAAGAGAGGAGGTGTGAGAATTCTTGTTTCTCAACTGGGAGATTTACTTCATCCTACAGCTGTTTCAAGCTCCTTTTGTTGTCAAAATAAATTGTTATCTTTTGTTGTCAAAATAAATTCTGCATAAATGGGAGGTGTAGGAGATTGGGACCACGTTTGGAGTGATAGAGCTCCATTCATTTGGAGACTGCTGCAGTACTTCTGCAAACCACTGTCTTACAGCACTTTACATTTTGTTTTGTAAGGAACTGGTAAGGTAAATCCCATGAGTAAGCTTAACTTGGCAGCAAGCATTGTCCTCTGTTCCTGGTCTGTGCTTTTGAAAGATGCAAGGTCAACTAAGAGAGTGCAATTCTGAAGGATTCCAAAGCTTATTCCATTGGTTAAGCACGGGCCTGATCCTGCCATATCCCTGATTGACTTACTATTTTATGTTATGGCAAGCATCTTTTAGAAAGCAAGTTTAACAGGAGGCTGGGTGCTTTACGTATGGGTGAATGTAAGCCCAGGGAAGGTTATTCATGCTGCAGATCTGGTGATACACTGACACTGAAAAAGAACAATCTCTCACCCTGTGTCTCTGTGACAAGTGTGGGGAAGAAGGCAGAGAATGGACAGAAAGTGGGATACCTCCCTGATCCCCATAAGATTAAAAATCCAAATGTAAATCATAGATTTCCCCTAGAAAGACTATATCTCATCATCTGTATCTCTACTTTTAGCATCTAACCTCCACTGTGTTTTACTAGTGCAATAATTAAAAAAAAAAAGGGATATGCCTTACTCTAAATAAGCAAACATCAGCCAATGAAATAGAATTCACTTCCATGGTTATTTGATAATAAATTCCATGAACTAGGAAATTAATATGTTTCTAATGTATTGTTCAGGAGGGATGTTATTGCTGTTTAAAAAGGAAGTTTTCCCCACAAAATCTGTTAAACTTGCCAGCATCTCTCATGCTTCCAAGTGCTGCCATGGGAGACAGATAAAAATTACCCTGATGGTAAACTGTACTGTGAAAGAGGCATCTCTGAGGCATCTCCATGCTTTTTTAAATGTTGCCTTTGATTTTTGAGATTAGCAGAGTTTTCTCAACCTCTGGCTCTTTGTAAATTTTTGGAAATGGACTACAGCCTCTAGAGTTCAGCTAAAATCTGAATGGATTTAATTTTCTGCCTCAAAGTTGGTCTTGCAAAGACTTTTACATAATTGATATTCTTATACTCTTACCTTTGGAAGGAGTTCCATGTGAAAAAACCAGTTTGGAGGAAATAAATGTTTTATTTCCAATTTAGATTTTCAGATTTTAAAGATTTAATTATTTTAAATTTTTCAGAAGATTATCAAACCCCATTGGAATATTAGTTTTAATTTCAGCATACCAAATTCTATAAGAATTTCCATTTGAGTACAGTCAGTGTTCTTTTGCTTTCAATTAAAAAAAAAAAAAAAGAAAGAGAAGAGAGAAAGAAAAAGTAAGAACACCCCTCCAAATATAATTAGGTGTTTGCATATAAAAGATCTTTAATTTACCTTCTTTGCTCATTGGCAGCCTTTGGAAGCCCATTATTATTTTCTGCTGTTAAATTTACCCAGAAAAAACCCACACTTTTGGACAAGTAGGAGTTAATAAAAAAAAAAAAATTATTGTTGTGAATTTATTTCCGTAGGATGCAGACCTTTCTAGACACAGCAATCATTTCTAGACACAAGTAGGAGAAAAATGTAAGATTCTGTGGTGTGTGTGGGGGTTTTTTAAACATCCTAGTTAAAGGTTTATAGATGCTGTTTCAGTAGAAAGTCTTATTATAGCAAAGGAAATATGGGTGTCTTCAGTTTCTCATCTTGAGTATGCAGCTTTGTGACTGGATAACTCTGAGCAAATGGCTTATTCTTTTGAGGACTAATGTTAGTCTTATTTCTACTGATGTAATTCTGGAATAACTCCTCAGAAGTCAATGGAGTTAAAATACTAATCCAATGTTGCCTCCTCATCTATAAAAGAGGTTAATGACATTATCCTCTCTTGGGGAATATGTCAAGGATATTTAGTTAATGTTGACTCTGTAAAATGCTAATTAATTTTTAGTGCAAAATTTGTACTGTACAGGTGAAAGAAACAGCGCACAAGGTACTCATGGTTAACCTACTGTGCTAAAGACACATCGTGATATATTGGCTTTCATTATAACATCTCAAGCAATTTTCCCATTATCACTTTCATTAGTGAGGGAAGACTGCTCTATTCTATTAGGAAAGCAACCAGATGCATGTAAACAAATTAACACCAAAAGATTACCAACCATGGCATGTGCATATGTCCTACACTGTGCAGCTTTGCTTATGCACAGGTCAAAAGAGAGCATTATAAGTTTAAAATAAGCAGTTTTGATTCTGCTGAGTAATTTGTTGTTCCATATAGACTGAGAGAGAATAAAATATACTAAGACAAAATGCTGGACAGATAAATAATTATTGCTTGAAGTGATCTGCAGCTTTCAGGCAATCCTTTTAACATTTTTCTATCTCATTATTTATGTATATGAATGAGAAATGTCTTTGTAAAAAGTAGTAAGGATATCAGTCAGGCATGAAAGCTTTGGTATGTGTCTATCCAATGCAAGCAGGAACATAACTATAATTCTTAGTAACTCAGAATTAGCAATTTATGGAGTGATCATGGGACACTGTCACAAAGCAAGTAGAAGCACGTAAAACTGCAATAACAATAATTTCCACTCCTGTTCTGAAGTTCATGCTGGTAATTCTTTATGCATTTTTCAAAAATGGGTGCACTATTCTCATTTTGCAGATATGGAAAGTGATTACACTAGGACAGGTGCCATGCCTAAACTAAACAGCCAGTGAACCAGGTGTGAGGAAGCCATGCAGCTGAGGGTAGAGAATAAAAGGCCAGGAGCAGGGGTCCCATTTCCAGCAGCAGCCATCCCATGGATCCATTCCGATGCCTGCTCTCACATTTGGAAAGAGAAACTTGGCCTACCAGCTCCCATCATCTATTCACTAACATTAAAGGTAGAAGATCATAAAGATACCACATAAAATAGTATCAGCTTGTTAGAGTACTCTTCCTTGTGAATGACTGTCTCGAGTGTTTGGATCTCCTGTTTTGTTCCAGATGCCACTCTTCTCAACAATGTGTTAACACTGACTTTTTGCATTCCACCTTCAACTATCAACTTACCAGTCTGCTTTGTTATCCCCTCTACCAGTGCTGCAATGATGAGAAGGCTAATTGAAGTCCTTTCGTGTTCTAATCTTTCCAGGGGCTCAGCTGTGTTCTCCTGAGTTATAGTGCACAGCTTTCCACTGTGAACCAGCTCAGGTTTCTGTTCAGCTTGCAAGGACTGCTGAAATCAGACAATAATGGTTAAAGCTTCCTTCTGTCCTAGCTAGCATGACTGTGTCCAGTGAGATAATTTTTGAAGAGAAAAACATTGTTAAATCAGTTCTATATAAACCAAGAATGTTTTTACACTGAACTCTTGAGCTGGCAGTGTAGCTAGAGTAGCTTGGGCACCAGCTGCCAAATATTTACACAGGATTTCAAGCTGGCTTGTTCAATCATGCTGTGATAGCTATGTTGCTACCGGTTCCTCAGTCATCATGCTACATAGCTTAGTTTTAACAACATGACATGAGAATATGCTAGACTTACCTTTCTTGCCAAAACATTTTCAAGAAAAAAACGAAGACATTACCACAGTCATTGGAAATCACACACAGAGAAAACATTTTATTTCCAAAATTAGGCTTTTGTATATTCACATGCTAAAAGAAAAAGAAGTGACAGTATTTCCTGTAAAATTTTAATTTAAGAAAGAAAATAATCAAGTAACTTTTTCCGCAGCCTTTATAAATTAGCAATGGCATTAGTTTGGCCAACTTGTCCTGAAAATGAGTTCATTAAATCTAATTGCACACACTGTATGGCAAAGAATCATATGAAAAAGAAACCTATGAGTCTTATGTCCAATTAGGAAAATACTCTGTGGTGTTCAGCACTGATTCCAGTGGATGTCTGCCAAAATAGATTTAGCTAAAATTGATACATTTTAAGATAGCATCACTCCTGACAACAGGGAAATCATCTATTAGAGGCAATAACTCAAAGATCACAGCAAAATTGCTTGTTGAAAGAAATCATAAACTAGTGAAAAATATCAATGTTTATTAAAATTTATTATCTCTGAATAGATGTCTTAGTAGAAGAGAGTAGGATATTCTTAAGATCTTGTAATTTGACTATAGTGAATCAAAATGAATGAACACATGCCTTACAAGTAGAAAGTAGGGCTCATACCCTTCCCTACAGTCAAAAGCCAAGGGAAAATGCACACTTAAATGATGTGAGGATGCTATCCAGAGTGTCTCTTTATGTATCACAAAGTCTGGGCTCAGCAGAGTGACTCAAAGAACTGAAATGATCCATGTAAGGCCCATATTCTCAAAGAAAATAATTTGACACTTTCCAGAGTAGCTCAGAATGCCGCACAACGGGCTTAGCGGCTGGCTGGTATGAAATACTGAGGATAACAGGTGCCTGAGCACTTCTCTTTCCCTGGATCTTGGAGCTTCTTCCTGCTCAGAATACTCAGTGCAGAGCCTTAATCTTGGAATGGGCTGCCCAGGGAGGTGGAGTATTCTCTGTCCCTGGAGGCTTTTAAGAAGAGACTGGATGTGGCACTTAGTGCCATAGTCTAGTAACTGTGGTGGCAGTGGATCAAAGGTTGGACTTGATGATCTCAGAGGTCCTTTCCAACCCATCTGATTCTATGATTCTATGATTCCCTCCACTGCAGTGGCCTAACTGTGCAGGCTCATTCTTTTTAGGTGAATGTAATGGTTGAAGGACAAACTTAACCTGGAGTCCCTACTCATTCATTAGCTTTGAATGTTCGTCTCATGACTGCCTAATGTAAAATGCTATGATAGATCAGAGCACAGCAGAGAATTCAGTCTTTGCCTGACTTCCAGATCCCCTCACCTTTCTCTCTGGGGACCACCATCTGCTTTCTTTCCAGTCTCATTCCTGGATTCACAGCAGCCCAGTTGGCACAGGTTGTGACCCTAAGAGACCTTCCTAGCCTGAGACAGGGCATTTGCAAGCTAAGAGTCACCCCAGATCTCCACTGCCCTGGGCAACTGCTTTGACCACTAAGTAACAGCACTGAAGAAGCAATAGAAGCACCACTATTAAATGGGCCAATTGGCTGTCATGCTTTACACTGAAAAAAATACAGTCCTTGTGTGACATGTATTTAAGTTTATGGCTCACCTAGTCATTCCTGTTTGCATCATGGTGGACTTCTGTTTTCACAGAGTAGGCACCTACTTTCACAGAGAAGAGCAATACACAGAAGTCTCATTTGAAGCATCGAGAGAGCTTCCAAGTCAAGTAGGGGTATGCCATCTCCAAGAGTAGGTTTTCTGAAGAACACAGGATTTTGAAGATTAACTTCTTATGTTCTACCCAACTTCTTGTCTCTAGGCACGGAAGGGATGTCCCTAGAATTCCTCCGAACTGCAAGGCATGAGATGTCCTAACAGTCCAGGATTTGTTTTGCACAGACATTCAGAGTATTGGATAGAAGGAAATGGCTCCTTGAGATCTTGGCACAGGGTAACACACAGTGAAGTAGTTCTCTTAAACGGGACAGTTGGTTGTTGTTGAGATGACAACATGAGTTGCCATTGCAAGGAGTCTTACAACAGCTTCTTAACTGGATCATGTAGTCCAGCTTATTAAACCTCTATTTTGTTCAGTTCTCACATGATCTGACTGTCCTGTGATGCAATTTGACCACTCCAGTATATGATCCATTTCTACACATTACGTTAAACTCCATACAAAAGATCTGCTAAGTGTCATAAGTATCTACAAAGGTCCTATGTGACTGTTTTTATAAATGTAGGTAGAGTTTCTACTGCTAATTTACAAATGTCTATGTAAAGACATGTCAGTTCTGCAGCAAAAACCATGTAAGGGTGTCTCTTGACCAGACTCTCCACTCAGAATGTTAACAAACACACACATGTAAATTAATACAGGGACAGCAGGAGCTGTCTGGGAAAATCTCTAGAACTGTCCAAAATTCCTACCTGGAGAGCTGCTGTGAAAGTCAAAATTTTAACTGTGAAGGTGGCTGGAATTCCAGTCAGTTAATCATATTGTCTCAAGTTGGACCATTGTTTTAAATCAGTCTAAATCCTCAATGCAGGTGACTACCTGGGGAGCTCCTAGGCCACCCAGGAAACTCAGGACTTAAGGGCTCTGGGTGTGCATACAGGTATACACCCAGCTGTAGCACAGTTGCAACTAAAGGACAAACTTGAGTTTCATACAACTTTGGCTCCATAGCTCTTGTCATCCTTCATTAGCTCAGTGCCCAGTCTGTATGGCCAGATGTGGGCAGTATTCTTCAATATACTTCCCAAATGCCTTCTTTGCTGGATCAGGATTTCTCAAAACAAAACCTCATATTAAATCTTTAGTAGGAGAACCATGTATTTTAGAATAGAGATTAAAATACCATATCCAGTATGGAAGCCAGCAAACAAGCAGGAAATTTACCTTTTCAGTAAATGTAGGTATTTGTGCATCTCCCATCACTAGAGTACCTGAAGGATTCATTGTCTTTATATATCATTAGTATTAACCTCATTTTATACTTAGGTAACAGAGACTCAGATTTTTTGAGTCCCAGTCCAGTGTCTTCCAGTAGCTCAGGCATTCTGTTTTAACTTGATTATTGTTTTTTCTACTATTGTTGCTTTTACAGATAAGAAAATTAAGAGCATAAAAGTTGACTAAGTCTGTCTCCTTCATTCTTAAACCAGTGTTCATTCACATGGCATAAAATTTAACTTTCAGCAGAGGGCTGAGCAGTGTACCTACAAATACAGACAAGCGCTGATTGGCCTTGTGTGCATTGAATTTAACCTTGGTCAATCTTTCCATCCAAAGAATATCACTGTCTGGCACTGATTCATGCCTATCTGTTCTTTGCCATCTGCAGTGGAATAAGATGCCTGACCAGCCAACCCAGCCTATTTGTGAGGAAGTTAACAGATAATCTGCAATGGAGCTTTATTGTTTCCTCAGTATGTGTTTACTCTGCATCACAGAGAATCCATTTGTCAAATATTAATTGAATTCTCCGACATTTGGCATATTTGCATAACTATTATGAAACGGAGCATTATCTCCCCTGGTATTATACCCACTTCCCTTAGATGGTGTCTCTCTGATCCATTAATCATGTTTCCTGTACCCTCCCACGGAAACTTAATTGCTCACATCCTGCACAGCCCACTCACAAAGAAAGAAATTAGCTCTATGTAAATCTAAGGTTATTACCTTGCCTCTATAAATGTAAAACAATTAAATTATCCTCTAAAAAGGACAGTGATAAAATTCCAGATGAGCACTGAACACCCAAGGAAGCAGATTGAGGCAATTTTATTACACCAGTGGGAAAAAAGCGTTTTTGCTCTACCAAGGACATTACTGGGGCAAATGATACTACTGTCTGTGTCTTCCTCCACTCCTGCTGCTCTCCTCTTTACATACTTCAGTATTACTTTCATATCTGAAACAAAGGGTTAGATTCAAGAGATACCTCCAATTTTAAGGTTGATGTGGGTTTACTAATGGGTACATCACTTAGGCTTTACTGGAACCTCAAGGTATGACCTAAAGATGTGAGCACACCATTAGGCAACCACATAAAGTCAAAGTTGCAGCTACCTAGCACTAGCTTATAGAAAATACTGAGAAAAGGAATATATTTTGAATTCCACCTCTCAGATCTACAGAGATATGATTTTCAGAAAATATGTCTTTAGCCTCAAATCTCTACTAAATATAGCAACCCAGGCTAAAAGGGCTGGGTGGAAAACTGGAGGCTTGATCTCCAACTGCTTTTTCTCTCCAACCACAGAAGAGAACAGTAGCATGTTTTATAAAGAACTCTGTGCAGTTGTGTTGCATGTCCTTTGAGTACACTAAATGTTGACATGTATTAAAAAAAAAAAAGGTAATTCCTAAATTTCATTCAGGTTTAGATTCTGAGCCATTCAGTCCTGTCAATATTAGAACAGCTTAAGCATGTAAAGATCAGAAAATATAAAAGCTTAGGGATCTTAGGGATTAAAAAATTTTAACAACTTCTAGACTTCAGTAGCTTAGTTCAGGATCAGGATTCTGGGACTAAGCTCAGTTTATCAGATCAATCCCAAAGAGACTAAGCCAATATCAAAGGGACTAAAATCTATGATCTTTTAGAAAACTGAAGCCAAGAATCCAATTTACCAAGCTAGCATCTAAGTCAATAGCTTCCCTTCCACGTTTGTTTTTCTCAGACTTGACTCTAAGTTTACCTCTTGGCAATCATTAAAGACCCTTTGTTCTTTTGTTCCTCCTTAGTTTCTATAATAATTAGCAAAATCATGACAGAAAATGTCTCCATGTCTTTAGAGAGGTTTCTGTTAAAAGGACAAAGTGGGAGCAATAAGAATCAGTATATCACTGCTCCATGTTCACTGATTTCTTTTAAACTCATTTGTTCACTTTGAAGCTTTTCCTAGTTTCTCCTCTTGATGCAAATTCATTCTCACTTCTTGTAAATCTTCCTTCACCCTCCATTCCTTTCATAAGGTTATCTTTGAAACAAATTTCATCCATAAAGCTTTTTAATTACTTCATCTTTATAATCAGTTTCTTTCTACTAAAGAAAACATCAAAGTTAATTTGCAGTATAATTGTAATCTGGTATATCATAGGTCTGTCTGATCATATAGTCTCTTTGATTTAGACTGTGAAGGTCTTGATCAAACCAGGATCCACTCTTTTACAGTGTGAACATTTTTGCTGGTATTCCATAAACTATATTAAGATATTATAAGAGGTATCCAAGAGTAATGGCATGTACTTTCCCAAGAGGAGACCCACATCCTGTATCTTATCCTGTATGTCACCCACTGTGGAAGTAAGTTGTCCGAGAGGTAGCAGAATCCAGCATTAAGGAAAGGGAGTATCTGACACACATTTTTAGTTGCTGTATATATAAATGATTATTAGGGCAGCAAAAAGGATTCTGAGATTCCATGACTGAATTGGTCATTAAGTTGGCAGGACCTGAACATTTACTTCTTTATGATTTCATCCAGAACCCTAAACCTCTTCTTTGGAGACTTGTAGACGTAACGCCTTATGCTATTCCTCAAGATGATTTTGCATTATGGCATGGTATTTGGGTGCTCTTGTATAAAATGTAATAAACATAAGCCACCAAATGGAGGAGGTAAACAATACAAAACAAGCCAAATTATACTGGAGAAAAAGTAATAATTTTAAAATAAAAAAGAAATTAAATTTCTCCTTTCATCTGTACTACAGCTGAAAATACAATGCTTACTACTAATACAGGACTTAACTAAAAAAGCATTTTTAATCACATAAGGAGGGCTTTTTCTACAAGGTAAAATTTGAAGCCATTTTAAGCCATTAAGAGATCTTGCTGGAGTAGAATCTGTTATTTAAAGGAAATGTCAGAAAACCCAGCACGGTTCTATCTTCTGCTTGAAACTACCTGCAATAAAGAAAGGAATGTTCAATATAGTTTCTAAAATTGAATAAAAGTAGTTATTACAAGAAGAAACAGAGGAAGGTTAGCCAAACAAGATATGGCACAGCAGTTGAGAAAAGCTGGCAAAGACCATCTGTAAACTCACTGAACTGAGCATAATTGGCCTATTAGTGCACACAGTTACTATGCATATTTTTTAATAATTGAAGAAAATTCTGTGTGTGGTTCCCATATATTTTAGAAGGCCAAAAGCAGGTTACAAGAATTCTACCAAATTAATGTGCACACACCAAGTTTGTGTTGTAGAATTCTAGATACGTTGGCATCACTGAGTAATTAGGCAGACTAGGTTCTGAGGACATGCAACAGCTACACAAGGCTCTTTTTTGTCTGTAAAAACCTGAATCCAGCTCAGTTCTGTTGGCTTCAAGCTTTTTTTGAGAGAGTTTGGGGGCCCATTTGAAATGACCTTAGGCAGCACCGTGGTTCATGCATGAATAATAAGTTCTTAATCACTTGTTGTTGCTCTTACCACCTCAAGGCTGGTTGTTTTCCAGAGACCCAAACCATTAAGCTGGGCTAAGGATGCTGGGAGAATTCCCAGGAGCATTTGTGACAGAGAATGGGCATTGCTTAGGGTTGCTGTTCATTCCCTAATAAGAGCTTCTGGATTAATGCCATAGGATGGGTTTTTTTCTGTAAGACAACACCATTTATATCTAAAACCACATGTGAATTTACAGCTATTTCTTTGTCTTTGCAGGACAATAATTTTAGGATGTCCATTGTATTTAATTTAATTACACATAATTATCCTTTTTTCCAGCTACATAGCTTTTTATGCCTCATATTTTACTTCATTTTTTTTTTTTTTTAGCTGTAAAATCTTTTTTTAATAATAGAATCTGCACACTGAGAATTTTTACAGGCACAGCTCTGAATACAGTTGCTTTGGTACTGGAAAGTGTAGCTTAGCAGCTTTCTATTACATGACACAGAGTATAATAACAAAAGCTACCCTTCCACATCTGTCAAGAAAATTTATCTCCAAATCAGGCAGAGGCTATCACAGGCTGGGCTTGCACAGGCTGACCATAGTAGATTAGTCAGTCTCAAAGATAAAGATTAACCCTTTTTCCTTCTTAGGAAACTCCATCTCTTTTTGCAAAGCCTAGACATAAACGCACTTAATGCAAACTCTTTAACAAAAGAACTTTGCAGTTTTGAAAATGTATAAGCTGGAGGATTACTAACATTTGTAAACCCACATCCTGTTAGTTCCTGGCAGTCATGATAACTAGACATCAGGTGTCAGGTACTAAAAAAGAGAGAACAGCATGGGAGAAGTAATCACAGATCAAAACAAAATGAGACATAGCGGAACATTTAAAACTATATGACAGTGTGTTATGTGACATTGAGGAATGCTGCATGCAGAGAAAGGCCAGTTCAAACTGAGATAAGTTCTCAATTCATTCTGATACTTCAGTTATGAGCAAGGAGACAAGAAGCAGAAAACTGCAGTACTGTCTAATGAGGTGTTAGAGGACTCCGGGCAGAGGGGTTTAGTGTCTGAATATGACACTTTCTTTAAAGCTCTTCCTGCACGGTTTTTCAAGGAGAATACTTAATTCATGCAGGATGCCAAGTCCTGCACAAGGGTGAGCTGTCAGGTGTTTGTACTTTTCCATTACGAGATCTCAGAAAACCTATAAAACCAGTGCCTCTCTGCTGAAGATGCAGAAAAGCCTACAAGGTCATCCTTCCCTTGTGCGAGTGAGAGACATGAGTGGACAGTGAAGAATTTCTAATGAAGAAAAGGAGCAAGTGCTTCTATGTGGCAGTGGGAGGTACAGGTTACATATGCTCAACCTGCCCGTGAG